>NC_069713.1:30768928-31068928 GCF_027358585.1 Pangasianodon hypophthalmus
TTTGAAAAGAAATACGCCAATATGAGGGACACACACACACACACACACACACGTGCGTGCGCGCGCGCACACACCTGCATGCTGTTACATGCATGCACAAAACACTTGTTTTATTTTAGAAAAAGAAATGAGCAGTATCTGCCGTGATTATGAATCTTTTTTCCTTTTTGTTCTGTGAATGAGCTTTTGTTTTTGTTTTAAACGACTTCTCATCGCCTGGAAACCAGGGCATCTGATTATCCTGATTATTTTTTTTTCTCCTCTGCATTTTTTTTTTTTTTTTTTTTTTTTTTTTTTTTTTAAATTAACGCGACAAATCTGCGGCATAGGAAAAGAAAAGCGAGCCGACTCTGTAGCATCTTACAACCGGTAATCTTAAAAACTCCCAGAAATCTGTGCAGCCTTGAATATGACGTGACGGACCAGACACAAAAGTAGCACGGAAAGCCTTTTATCTGTCCATTTTGTATGGAGCGTCACTGCAGCTTTCCCCACAAGGTGTAACCGACACGGTGGCGAATCGATTAGAAAAAAAATAATAATCAAGCCGGAGCTGCAGCTTCGGCGAACACGAGGGTTCGAGATAACGGAATCAATCGTACGATTTCATTTAATTTATGGTTTTGGCTATAGAACTGTTCAGAATTTGTAAGTCGGGTGTCTAGAGCATTCTGTTTTATAGAATGCGTGCAAATGTCTTTAAAAAAAAAAAAAAAACACACACAAGCACTTTCTTCCATGTTTTTCTATGAGCGTGTACTTTTTTATTCGAGGAAGAACGTCTTTTTTGATCCTCGTGTTCGCCGGAGTCGCAGCGCCGTGGGTCCGGGGCGAAACGTTCTGCTTTTTGACTCCCAGCGCCACTTGTGCGTGTGCGTGTGTGTCACGTGGATCGCGGCCTCGTTCACAAATTCCCGTCAATTCTCCCTGACTTCTGTGAAGTTGCTTACGTGGGTTTTCTGGTCACGTTCGCATATTCAGGTCAAGTTGCTGCACAGGAACGAGGAAACGACGCTCGAACGCATCAACACTCGAGAAAAGCAAAACGCCCACGGCGATCCTAAGACTTTTCCGACGGGCGTTTAGATGAAACAAGATCAACGTTTAAAATAGATTAGGCTTGTAATCGAGCTCCTCACAACCTCGCCGGTTTGTTTCGAATCGATTTACCGCAGCAACGTTTACTTGAGCTTATCACCTCGCTTCGATGTAATTGTGTGTTTTTGCACATAATAATATTCAGCTGAATATTCAAACAAAAAAGATAAGGATGCCCCTGAAAACGGATCAAGACACGGACAAGCTCTGAAGTCTTCCTATAGTGATGACATTCTTCACGTGCAACATTTCCTTCTAGTCTCTTGAGACCGACTATGATATTAAGCTCCAGTTTTGGGTGCAACCTCTTAAAGTGTAAACTTTTTGTCTTGATTACTTTGTGCTCTAGTTGTCGTGATTACTATTATATTAATGATTTAAAGTCATAGTCTTTTTTTCTTTCTTTCTTTTTTTTTTTTTTTAAATTATTATTCTTATTATGATTTTGCTCGAGAAGAGCATGCAGCTTTTTCCAAGCAATCGTCAAGATTGGACTCGAGCCGCGTAGCCGTGCAGAGACGGAGCGGACGTTTTGTAAATGAAGTTTTGAGGGTTTCGTGTGTTTCTTGTGCTAGACAAGCATCCGCTTGCAAATAGTCGTCCTAGACGTGGAAAAAATCTCGCTAATCCAAATAATCGGCTTGCTTCCAGATGGAAAGGCAGCCTTCTTTGTCGTAATGGTCACTTTTTGCATTATATAAACATTTGAGGTTTTTGAAATGATGCTAATTTCTTTTGTCCTTGATTAAGGTCCACTTATGCTGTTCGCACAGTCGAAAACTTTGCCGCAGTCCAAGAATTGCTCGTGTGTTGTACATCCACACAGGTGCCAACATTGCTAGCAAGAGAATCTAAGCAGGCAGGAAGAACAAACTGAATTTGCAGGAAGTGAAATTAACTGCTGAACGCATGTCTTTTACATCCGACGTCCTTTCCCCTTCTGTGATTTGCCTTTTCCACCGATGTTTGGTTTGAGCAGAAGTTTTCAGCTGTCTCCCATATCGCTGTAACAAAGGGTCAAAAATATTTAAAAATATATACTGCTTGAGTGAAGCAACAGAAAAGCATTTGCCGTATCGTTGGGAAGCGCAAGTCCGTATCTCATCAGTTATGCACCGAGTCCAAGAGAGCAAAACTGGGCGTGAGTAACGGTGTTACGGACAACCGCAGTGACATTAGCCAATCGTGAGCTGGTTTAAGCTCCTGTATGTGGAAGAGGGCAGATAGCGCAAACTTCCAGGCTGGTGGCCGTCATGTTACAGAACTAGCGAGTGGGTGGGAATTGGCAAAAATGATCAAATTAGGAGAAAATTGTGGATTTCACTCAAGCTGTAGACGTTGGCACCTCTGAATCCAGAATAGCTACAAACCTCTGAAATGTCGTGACAGTTTTTCTGGTCACAAACACTGAGCCTGTCAAAATTCATTTCATGTTCAAAGTCCAACCAAAATGTTCTGGAAGGACAAACCTTTAAAGCCTATAGCTGATTAAAAAAGAATCAATCTTGGATTTATAAGCTTTAGCGGTTAAAACATGCTAGTATTTAAATAAGCAGACTGAATCCTTCTGAGTGGATGTTTAGAAAGACACACAGGATTTTTAAAATTTCTGAGTTTTCTTCGTTGTTTGGTGACCAATCAAAGCAAAGCCAGCTCTATCGACAAACTCCTTCAAGCTAACGTTGGCTAACTGTGCAGGAGAGATGATGGATGTCTGTAGACAAGATGGATGAGAAATAGGAAACTAGCATCTTGTAATCTTTAGCGTAAAATAATCGTTGAAGAAATTTACTGAAAAGAAATGTATGAAAATAATCCTAGGTCACATCACGTACCTGCCTCCTGGGTTGTCGTCTTTTTGATTTGTCGCCTGATTGAACAAACATGATCGTTTTTTTTGTTTTTTTTTCGTGTGTGTGGAAGGAAGCCAGTGTTTTCTACTGCGGCGAACTCGTTCTTTTTTCCATGTGACATTCGCCAAAATGAAACCGAACGAAGCGTTTTGGATTCTCTCACACATGCTCTTGGCATAGCTTAACATGTTAGATGTTCGAGCATACAAGTGTGAGGAATTTATTTTTTTTCTTTCCCCTCCAGCATGATGTGACCATGAGGGGCGCATAGCTAGATAGCTAGGATGCTAATTTTATTTAGATTATTTGGGAACGTGCGATAAGTATTTAAGATTAATCAGTAATGGATGTTTTCCTTTTCTGTTTTTTTTTTTTTTTGTACATTTTAATAATCAGTGAGTTCATAACTCTTGGATCTTTCTTTTTTT
Source organism: Pangasianodon hypophthalmus (assembly GCF_027358585.1). Taxonomy (NCBI): domain Eukaryota; kingdom Metazoa; phylum Chordata; class Actinopteri; order Siluriformes; family Pangasiidae; genus Pangasianodon; species Pangasianodon hypophthalmus. Next base: position 30,772,308 of record NC_069713.1, read on the forward strand.
TTTTTTTTTTTTCTTTTTGTGTGTTTTACAGATGAAATCATGTCGACCCTCCGTGTTCATCCACTAAATATAAGTGGCATAAGACTCATTTATATAAGAAAAGTTTTGTGCATGATGTTTTTCTTTCCTGGAGCAGAGGAGTCACAGTGTAAATGTGGCGTTCTTTGCGAGCAGGCCTGTTCCTAATGGATGATATTCATTTCTCTATGCGGATCGTGTCTGTTTTGAGCGGACCTGTAGCACTCGTTTAAACGATAAAGGTGAATTAACTCGTTTTTGAACCTTAACACTGTTATGGCTGTGTCTATATAATTTCTTTTTCTTTTTATTCCTAACTTTTTTGGGAAAAACAAAAAAATGTACTGGCTTTTTTATGATTACTTCTGAGTCGTCTTGTTTAAAAACAGAAAGAAAAAAAAAAAAACCTCTTAAATTAAGGTACAGGCTTGATTTCAAACAAGGAAAGGTTTTATATATAAACTTTAGATTATACTCCATTAAGGAATGTTTAGAACCATCTTACTCCAATGTGGATGTAGCCATTATTACGCCATTTTATGACTTTGTAAAACAAATTCACTGTGTGAAAATTGGTTTGCATTTTTTGTATAATACAATCTGCTCTTTGTTTTTGTTTGAGAGGTGAAACTGGAAGTGTGGAGGAGGAAAAAACCCTGTGCTATTAAAAAAAAAAAGAAAAAAAAAAAAGAACTTGTGTACGACAGTGATTATAAACGAGAGGATGAATTAAACAATATTGACACTTAAGTCTGTGCGGATTTATTTCATTATAAAATACAGGATTTGAAATGTTTCATTAAATGAGTGACATTGTGCTTGCACTTGCATAGCTATAGCTATTACTGACTTTTGTCCGAAAGTAGCTTAGATGCATTTAATTTCTTTGACATCTGGGGAAAAAATAGACTCAACACCTCACACATGGCCACCTGAGTGTAAGATCGACCGTCTGATGGCTTACGGAGAAGATGCCATGCCCAAAAGCAATAACGCTGGTGGTTCTTCAAGCGTTCCTTCGTGAGCTAAACTTTTTGAAGTAAAAAAAGTTGAAGGATTCTAGAAAATTCCTCCATGGGGTTTCCCAAAAGGATGAACCAAACTGGTTCACACTCTAGATGTAACTGTAAATCTTCTCAAATAAATCTTCTGTAAATCTTCTCATCTTTCCAATTTCCAAGCCAGCTACATGACCTGGTTCATTTGTCTTGTTAATCAGGGAAATCAGAATGATCAGAATTTGGGACATAATGTGCTCCACGGAGCCATCCTGTGTGATGTGCGCAGGAGATCTAGGGTATGTCTAAAAATTCACAAAGCCGAACCCGCTGCCCCGTTCTCGTTATCCGTTCCAGAGCGGGTAGCTGAGATGAATAAGCTTTTTGTCTGCATGTAGTCGCCCGATACTCTCCATGTCCTCTTCAGCCAGCGTGAACCCAAAGACCTGTAAACAAAAGAGCCAAAACAATGAGTGTTAAAGAAATCCTGACGAATCAAGAAGAAATCCTTCACAGGTTCTCATCTGTGCTAGTGTTTTTCCTGCTCTAACACAGGAAGGGCTGCTAATCACCTGATGAATTTACGCATTAATTGACTCGGTCCTGTGAGACATGATTGTGAGACATGTATGGATGTGTTAGACGCCACCTCGGGCAGTTAGGACGTGTGAAACAGGAAGTAGTTACATAGGGAATTCTGTTGCTTTTGGAAGTAGAAAGAACTAAGAAGTGTACACAAAAAGAGTACAATTGTGACCTGACGCTGCAGTCATGCTCAAATTGAAATACAGATTAAATACACACACCAGCGTGCTCACTCCACGTGGGTTGGGTCCCAGCTCACGCGCCTCCCATCATGCAACGCGTGCATGGCAGCCATGTCAGTGTCTTCCAGCTGGAACCCAAACACCTGTGCATGCAGAGGCAGTCTGAGAAAAAACGACAACTGAACGTTGTTCCAATGTTGTTTTTAATACACCCTTGCTGACTTCCCATCACGACTCGGAAGTGTGTGTCGCTTAAGCACAAGAACAATCGATTGTTGTCTGTCTGTCATTTATGCTCATAATGGCTTGCTAAGTAGCTACCGTTATTGTGGATGTAGTAAAAGTTAAGCAAAAGTACACAAGTTTCTAGAAAAAGCTAGCTGGCTTGTCAATAGCTAGCGAAATAAAGCTATTAAAGCTATTGGCTAGATAAATCGCAGTCACTACACAGCAAAGTGAAGTGCTACAATCTCTTCAGATCGTAATGACTTCTGAGTACGTTCTTCTCCTGAAGTCTGTAATGGCGTTGAATCAATTCCTCTGGTGTACAAAAAGGCTCATCTAACAAACATTACTTGAGCTAATGCTATTGGAACGACGACTTATGGGAAGTCAATGAGGGTGAGAAAGACAAAGACAATGACTTTGTGGTACACAACCCAATTTGTGAGTAGCTGCAGCCACTGAAGATGTGCTAGAAGCTGCACTTGGAGAACAAAATGGCTCCTCAAGGGTTCTTTGGATGGTTACGTTTTCTTTTTTAAAGCATAGAAGCTTGAGGAGGTTTCCACAGACACACAAAACTCACTAGGGTGCTACATTTAGCCTTTGAGCTAAAACATAAATCCTCCAGATCTGAAGAACTGAGAACTTACTTGGCAGTTTTCAAGAATCCTATCAGGTTTGGTAGACTTTGGGATGGTGATGATCCGATTCTGCCAAACAAAAAGAAACATAATCGATGACCAGGAACAGTGCAGTTCATCCTGTTGGATCTTTGTATAAAAAAAGTGAAAATCTACTTTTATTTTTGCAAAATTATATACAAAACGAACTCCAAAATGAGTTATGGGCGTGTCCTGTAACAAGACACCAACTTTAACACACTTGATGTCTTTTTGCCACAAAATCATTTAATTTTCTCCTAGGGTGTGCTAACTTTTGCACTATTTGAAATGGATCATCTTTTGCCGCTGCCTTTTTGTCCTTAACGAAAGAAAATTTAATTGTTCCCGTTGAACTGAAAATTAAACGTGCACTGAATGTTATTACTAATATTTATAAAACAGTTATTTGATTTTTTTTTTTTTTCTTCATAAAAGAGTGTAATGAAACCACTTCAGGGTGGCAACATCACAGCACCCAGTCACTGATTACTTTCCTATAACGGCACTCCCAGACGTGTTTAAGGAACAACACATTGTTATTTTTATCCTTTTACATTTACATTTAATCCCTTACCAGTTTCTTTATTCTTGCTCTGGAAGCTGCTTGTTGTGTTACTGATTTACTAATAAAACTTACAAAGCTCTGAAACAAGTCACCTTCTGTAAACGTTAACTAAACGTCTCTTTACAGAAATCTGTACATCATTGTACATCATACTGTACGATTTCTTTCTGAAATAGTAACATCTAAAATAAAATCTGTTAATGCTAAGCTTACATTCCGTGATCATCCACCATACACGCCTAGCACATTAATTAGAACTAGCGCATTAGTACATCGACGATTTGGCTACAACAGGAATGACTGTCAGAGCTGCGGTTACGGAAAATTAATCCGACCAATCAGAACCAGGAATTCAGTAGCGTTGCTGTATTTGTTTATTTAAAGCATCCAGTCAAATCCAGAAGGAAAAATAACTGGAATTTAAAACAAATGCTGTTAACAGGGTTGGTTAATTTCATGAAATAAGTTCTTAGAAAAGATACAAACATTAACTCCAGAAAAAAAAATAAAAGTCTTCACTTGTAGTTTACGTTAAAAAGCTCTCTTAAGTGCGAATACCATTTTTAAATTTCACGTCAAGTAATAGTTTGATAAGTTATTCCTTATTATAATTCAAAATACAATTAAAGATCAATTGTATTGACCCCAAAGGAAAGTTTTGTTCCAACTGGCTCAAGACAAGCCAAAGAACAATGAACAGATCTGGAAAATACATGTAATACACTCACTGTCCACTTTATTAGGAACACCTGTTCATTCATGCAGTTATCTAATCATCAGAATATCAGGATGAGGAGAAAGTGTGATCTCTGTGACTTTAATCATGGCGTGGTTGTTGGTACCAGATGGGCTGATTTGAGTGTTTCAGAAAATGCGATTTTCACACACAACAGTCTGTAGAGTTTACACAGCATGGTGCAGAAAAAAAAAAAAACCCAGTGAATGAGACAGGGACATTTCTGTGGGTGGAAACGCCTTGTTGATAAAAGAGGAAAATGGACAGATGGGTTTAAGCTGCGAGGAAGGATCTAGTAACTCATATAATCACTCTTAACAACCGTGGTGAGCAGAAAAGCATCTCAGCATGCACAAAACATCAAACCTTGAGGTGACTGAGCTACAACAGCAGAAGACCACATTGGGTTCCTCTCCCGTCAGCCAAGAACAGGAATCTGAGGCTATCATGGGCACCGAAAGCAGGCAGATGAAGATTAGAAAAAAAAAAATAAAAAAATCACCTGGTCTTTTTCCAGCCACTGAGATCACATTTTTTTTCCCAATTCTAATATTTGATGTGAACATTAACTGAAGCGCCGCATGATTTTTTTGCCTTGTGCTGCTGCCACATGATTGGCTGATTAGATAACTGCATGAATGTTCAGGTGTACAAGTGTTCCTAATAAAGTGGAAGGTGAGTATGTAATATACATATATATAAACATTTATACAGATATAAAAATAAGATTTGAACTTTCACTTGTACCTGAATGCTCCAGCGGATGCAGATCTGTGAAGCACTGCGTCCGTACTTCTGCGCCAGTTCCACGATGAGTGGATGATGGAGCGCTTGACCCTTAGCTAGAGGGCAGTAACCCTCAAACGCTACGCCCTCACTGCGGCAAAACTCCACCAGCTGCCACGGCTGCTGAAACGGATGAAACTCCACCTGCAAAACATGGAGCACTTTGTGGTTCTGATCATTCCATGGACACCGCAGTTAAAGAGCCAGCGTCCTGTCCTTCGTCCGTACCTGGTTAACGTGAGGCATCACGCCACCGTCCTCTTTCAGTTCCTCGAGATGTGGGATCAGGAAGTTGCTCACGCCGATGGAACGGCACAATCCTGTGATGATAGAGAAACATCTGAGGATCTCCTCGCATCAGCAAAGAAACTGAAAGCCACTACACGCTACACACGTGTCCTGATTAATGATTTTCATTCATCTGAAAATCCACAACAATATATACTAGACACGTAGTAGGACAGACGCCTCCACCTTCGTCGTACATCTCCTCCAGAGCTCTCCATGTGTCGGCTCGGACGTCCCTGTTGGAGCGGCCCGGAACGCCGCAGTCAGGCCAGTGCATTAGGTACAGATCTGTAGGAAAGATCTGTACATTACACCACCATCAGATTACAGCGTCTCAGATAAGTTAGCAGACAAAAGAAACGACTCGTACCTAAATACTCGACCCCGAGTCTGGCACACGAGGCCCGACAGGCCTCCTTGGCGCTCTGATACCCATAATCCCCTGGCCACAGCTTGGTGGTGATCCACAGATCTTCACGTGGGACTCGGCTCTCCACGATTGACTTACACAAGGCTTCTTCACAGCCGTATCTTTTAGCCGTGTCTATGTGCCTGATGCCGCACTGCTGGAGCGCGTAGACGACTGCATCGTGGGAGTAGCCACCATTGTGCGATGTTCCTAAACAGGAGCCGTTAAAGAAGTAAAAACAAAAACAAGCCAGACATTACTAATAGAGCATTTATCATTATAGCACATTGCTGTTGAAATCTCCACTCTGATTGGTCAGAAAGGTTTGATTCATTTTCTATAACAGCAGCTCTGACAGTAATGTGGGTTTACATTAATGCGCTCGTTCTAATGCGTTTCGTTTCTATAGTAACAGTTGATATGGTGAATCTTTCTGTAAGGAGTCTCCAGTGTCAGTGATTTTTAACACATTTTGGTGTTCCTGATCTCACCAATGCATTCTTTTATTTGTAAGAATGTACCAGATTGATGATTTGACCACACCTGATGTTTTTGCAATCTCTCTGATGCGGCTGTTTTGATTTTTTCAGCCTAATCGTGGCTTGCTTCAGTGACAGTGACGGTTCTCTGGATTTAATATTGAGAGTTAACAGTGATGCATGTGCATATACTACACCTGAAACCAACTCTAGACCTTTTATCTGCACTTGTAAGTGAAATAATGAGGGAATAACACACATCTGGCCATGGAACAGCTGAGCACCAATCTGTCCGATCACTTTTGGTCCCTTGAAATGAAGGGATATATTAAAAGTGCTACATTTTACCTGATTTTGATGTAAATACCCTCAAACTAAAGCTGAAATTCTGCACTATTTAAACTCCTACATTAATTTTTAGCTAAAATAAGAATAATAATGTCAGTGTTCAGATATTTATTAACCTGGTGTTATACTCTGAGCCAGACTATGTCTCTGAAGTGAACTTTGGACACCAGACCTGACAGTTTAAAGGAAAATTATGTTCATATCATATTTTAGGCTGAACTATTCCTTTTAGTTTCAGTGTTTTATGGCTCTTACATTAATTTAACATCATTAACATCATTTTTGAATAAGATCATGACCCTGATGAGGCATGTTATGGCTAAAGAACTGGACTGGAAAACACTGATTATAGTCCTGATCCTAAACAAAGTAGCTCTTTCCTTCCAAGTGACTGCTGCTTACCGTAAAATCCCGTATATACGCGCACCACACTTTCCATTCATGCACATTTAAAAATAGTACACAACTCAGATATAACATTAAGTGCACAACTTGTACTCACCTAAACCTAGGATTGGGATTTTCAGTCTATTGGAAAGCTCAACGTCTGGGAAATGCTGCATTGGAGAAACAAAAAGCGGCTTCTTTCATACCAAAACTCTTCATGCGGAGAAATATGTGCCGTGTCCAATAAGCAGCCAGAGGTGTCGTAAAGCGGCTTTTTTTGCGACAGTATATTTACATGTCGGCAGGCGTAAATCCTTACCCTGCTTAAAAAGTATAATAATAATAATAATAATAATAATAATAATAATAATAATAATAAATTATAATGAGTTATGCAACGTTTAGAAAGTTCATATTAATCTGTTTTTTATTTATGAACTTTTATTTATGAAGTTTTCGTGTTGTGCACAATCGAGTAATCTTATACAGTTTGTGCCAAATATAATCACTTGTTAATAATTCATTAAATATTCAGTATTTACTTGTCATTATGCACACAACATACCTTGTACATCTGTATATCATATTATATTTTTTTATATTTTACCTTTCTCTTACGTTTATTTATTCTTATTTAACAAACTGCTTTGTTGTTGATGTACAAATTCAAACAATTAAAACCTTCTTTCAGTATAAAGAATCCTGTATATCCTGTGTAAACTCTAAAAAACACTCACTGTGATGATTACCTATAAGATAAGGGAAGTGTCTTATATATTATACATGAATTTATTCTGCAAAGCAAAATAAATGATCACTGCACAGATGTCTGAATTAAAACTGATTCACTGATTCATTGTGAATCATTTTTGTGAATCACATTATTACTCAGGTGTCCTTGATAATATTTACAGGAATATTACAAACCTAAAACTGACAAATTGCACCTTTATATGAATGATTGCAAGGTAAAATTCAATGCAATAACAATTTCCTTTCTTTCTTTCTTTCTTTCTTTCTTACAGAATTAGCTCACATGGTGTTGAATTACTCCACACTGTACTGAAATGAATTCAGTCTAATGGAGTCATATTACTCATCTGATTGACACCTGCAAAGATTGTAATAAATAAATAAATAAATAAATAAATAAATAAATAAAGGTCTTTTTGCCTTAATGAATATGCACTTTGGGATTATTTGTACCTGAAAGTGCAAAATATGTTTATGCAAAGAACATTTAAAGATCCTGTGAACAAGCTTTTACTTACAGATACCTTATAAACAGGACACACACACACACACACACACACACACACACACTCCTGTCTAAACTTTCTGAGCTCTGAACTTGCTGCAGCTTTCAAGAACAATTATCACTCACACACACACACACACACACACACACACACATGATTTACAGTCCAGAATTTTATTGGCACCCTTGGTAACGATAGATACAATCATTTGAATAAATTTACTTATAAATGACTTAAATCCATCTTATCCAAGGGTGCCAATACTTCTGGACGTTTACCCCCAGGTGCAAATAATTCTAACTATTGCTTCCTCTGACTCCTCTGCACAAATTAGCACGCTACTTTCACTGTTACCGTAGTAACACTGATTTGATGTTCATATAAGGACAAGTTTCATCCGTTAATCATATGTACGTTTAATTCCAATCGCTTTTAGTAATCAATACAAGAGTTCAGTATCTGTACAAAAATGTGTTGTACGAATCAGAATGTCTTTACAGTGTCGTAACAAAATACGTGAGAGTCACGTGTCATGCAGGCGTGCGTCCACACACACACACACACACACACACACACACACAAACAAAAAACCTGCCATCTTACAGCTCATTGGAGTTTTATTTAGTCTAAACCTCATTTTTGGGCAGAAAGAATCAAAATTATTCCTGCAGCTAAAACCAAAGAAAAGACAGAATCTTGTTTTTCTGAAACTTAGTTGCATTTCTCACTGCAGTACCTTCATACAAGCTCCTTGTGTCTGTGTGTGTGTGTGTGTGTGTGCTTGATTATAATTATTGATGTTTTTATTATGCATTTATTATTATGGTTTGTACCACTGTCTATACTACACAGCACATCCTGAAGTGTTTTATTCCTCTTATACCACATTAGTTTGCCAACGACGACAAAAGGAAGACATATCATGCTTTTTAACCATTTATAGTTACATTTAATGTTGTGGAACAAATTCATTCCTGTTCTCACATACGTTTTAACAGTTAAAAAAATCACTCATTCTGTCAAGAGCTTCTCTTTTCCTCTCTCTTGAAGTTAATAAGTTTAAAAAAAATGTAGCTTGTCATGTTACGGAGAAACTGTAAAACTCTTGTGTATTGAAGACTTTCCCATGATGGAAAACGTCCTGAATGTTTCCTAAAATCACCAAACATACAAGTCTCTGTGAATGAGCAAACTAGCCGGCACTACTCTCACTAAAATTCATCAACATCTTTCTGACTGATCAGATTCAGCATTCCAAACAGTGATTTAGACTATTTAACTAGAAATCGAGCACTTTTCAGGTTGTTAAAACGGTTTGTGCTGAAATGTACACACTCTTGCTCAGACCAGACGTGAGTAGACGTGATCGTGATCGTAGAAATATGCCAAAGATAAAGTTGATAACGTGCGCCTGCGAGCGTCTGTGATGATTTTCTCTTTTATATAATGACACACTTCACTATGTTATTAGTAGGAGAACAGCAGCCGATGACTGAGTAGATTTCCTTCTTAGACCACCCCTGTGGTCACATGATCTAAACATGGCAGCGCTCATATAGTGGGGAACATTATCTACAATAAACTGAAAAAGAAGAAGAAGAAGATAAAGTGGCTCATTTGAAAACTAGAAAGCAATGGGACTCTTCAATTTTGAAGTAGAAAATGGTTTATGTTCATTGTTGGATATTTCTAGCTTCTATATATCTGTGTTTAAAATAAAATACATAAAAATATCAGGAATAAAAAGAAAAAAAAAACCTAAAGGCATCCAAAATCCCGCTTCCTCACCATCTGATTAATCGCACATAACTGACCGCATTTGTTTCTGCCCTGAGAAGAGGTCTGTGTAAAAAAAACTCAAGAGCCTTCAGTCAGAAAAACAAATACTCAGCTCGAGCGTGAGAAAACCTCAAACATATTAAATGTATTCTGAGACTAAAAAAAAAAGCTGAAAATGAAAAGAAGTGCATATAAAGTTAAAGAACATCAAGAGGTTTTGAAAATGAAAACCAGTGAACCATTGATTTATTTGTTTGCCTTAGCACGTTGCCATCATGCCTGCTGAACCTAACGGTCCGTGAGACATTTAGTAGACATTTTGTTGAAGAGATTTTCTTCCAGTCGACGATTCAGTGCATCACTGCGGCGTTAGTACTTAACATACTCAGACTGAAGGGACTGTGAAAAGACAGAGAATAACACAAATAATCAGAAAGGAAGCAGTCGGCGTGTTTAATCCAGATGTTTAGATGTGCAAAAAATATAAAAGTAAAATATAGTGTCACTGAGATCAACTTAGAATAAAATTCAGAGCACTTCAGCTAAGTATTATGTTAAATTAAACTGTTGTAGTGATAAAGATAAGGAGCAAGACAACATTTCTTAAAAGACGTAAAACAAAGTTAAAGTTAAATGTACAAACCAGGAAGGATTCTGGATTTGTTAAGAAGGAATACATAATATAAATAAATAAAGCCAGAAGGAAGAAATATCTTGGACTGAGGGGGAAAAAAAAAAACCCTGTATTGTCCAAAAGACATACCTAAATTAGACAGGGGAAAAATAAGAGTGTTTAAAAATGTTCAACGGGATGGAATGTCTCTGAGGCAGAAACAAGACAGAAAGGAAGAAACCTCAAAGAAGAAGAAGAAGAAGAAGAAGAAGAAGAAGCAGCAGTGCAGATTTGCAGCTGGGGTCTACGAGCAAAACAGTCATTTCCAGGTTAAAATATTTACTTTCAATTTAAAAACTAGAAGTGGACACAAATCCTGATTTAGATTGATAAAAAAAGTCAAAATAGACACAGACACAAAGCAGAAGAACAGGCTTTAGAGTGTGGAGGAAATAAAAAAGAAGAAAGTAGGAGAAATCCTGATTTGTCCAAAAGGAGTTAACTGAAAACAAAAAGTCACAATCCAGACATAAAGGAAAGGAAGTGTGCCTAGAATCAAGGAAAGGCAAAAAAGAAAAAGCAGAACAGGTTTGGAAGAAAAGTCGGAGAATCCACTCACAGGAATAGAGCGACTAAGATGGCGGCCTGTGAGCACGCCTGGAACAGGAAGTCTGGGGTTTGGCCTGAAGGTTCCTCTCATCGCAGGCCTGAGCGCAGGAGCAGGAGGATTGTTGAGGTTGTTGTTAACTTCCTGTTGGAAATTCGGGATGGGGTATCCGAAGCCGAAGCGGGGTGGAGGAGGGCCGGAGGAGAGGTGTGAAGATGGAGAGAATGGTGCAGGAGGAGGGGAGGGGTAGGACGGCGCGGACGTGTCGCCTTCCTCGTCTGCGAAGTCGTCCAGGCTGTAAAGGTTGCCGAGAGAGCGGGCCAAGCCGGGTTTAAAGCTGCAAGAGGTGAGTGATTGTTATAAACACTTAGCTTAGCCAGTGTGCATTCAAGTGTGTCCATGACCTTTAACCCCCCTTTAACCCCCCCTTCAGAATGTTTATGTAACGTGCATTTCTGGATATACTGCGAATATGATAGACACGTCCCAATTCTGATGGGTTTGCGTGAGCACACCTCTTCATGTTCGCAGCGGACGAGGGGCTTCGAGCCTGTCTCCTCGTTACAGGGCCGCCAGAGAAAAGAGGAGGAGCTTTGGAAGACTTTGAGGGAGAAATGGTGCCAGGTATCGGACGTAACCCACTGAAATAACAAAAATAACAAAGTTACTGATTATTTAGTAAAAGACATGTATATCGCTCCGACAATATCTATGCCAGTGTATGATATGGCGATATGGGCACAAGTCCAGTATGGAAGGGATGCTACAAGTTGACACGGCAGTTGGCGTGGTAGAAGAAAACTGAAAACTGGAAGATGGAGGAGTGTCTCAGACTCCTTGCTCTGTCTTCTCCAATCTGTATCGAGATTGTGGTGCGTCTCAATCAGCTTCCTAGTTCAGTAGAGTCGGCCATTTTAAGGGCTGTCTCAATCGCAAAATCCTTCAAGTGCACTGGAACGTTCGGTCTATAAAAAAAATCCCACAACACATCGCAAAAACCAGGGAGCATCGATGCTCACAGAGTTCCCTTATTGGAAATGACATCATATCTTCTGAAGCCTCTCAGCTCGAAAAAAAAATGGCGGACGAACTCTCAGCCAACTTTGTGTACTTTATCTTGTTATCGTTATTGTAGTTCTCAGGTGATTACTTACGTTAGTGATTTTAAACGTTATTTGACGTTCTATATACAGTTTGTTTGAGTCTAAGGGTTTAATAATTGTAAAAAATCCACTAGCTAGCCTACGATCCTGCTTGAAGTACCACGACAGAAACTCGTGTGATTCAGCTAACAAATTTATGACAAAGATATCGGTCCTGCCTGTTGTTGATAAATGCAAGTGGTGATGTTTTACAACACGAGTACGTAGTCATATCATCGGAAAATTGAGTCATCAGTGTCCCAATGTGTAGTGAGTCAGGGTCCTTACCAGCGCCCGAACTCGTGTACACGATCTACTGATCGAGACGCACCCATTGTCAAGCAAAAATTGTGACACGTGTGATTTTGTTAAAGGTTTTACTTCACTTACAGTTCTCTCATATTTTAGTTTGAGATTAAGCTAAATAACCATAAAAGAGATTTTTTCATAACCTTTTTGCTTACCTGTCTTTGCCAAGGGTGCCAATACTAATACTGGAGAAGGGATATTATTTAGCTTGATGTTTAGCTGGTGTCATACCTGAGAGTGGACGGAGACCTGAGAGGACGTCGACACTTTAATGCTCGCAGTCTGTCTCCCTGAGTTAAGCCCATATTATTGTCCATGAGGTCATTCTGTGATGGACAAAGTTAATTAATATATAAATAAAGAAGAAAGAAAGAAAGAAAGAAAGAAAGGTTAGAAATTACAGTCAGCACCTCGTCGATGCTCTGGGCGTTCAGGCTGGTGCTGCTGAGCGAAACGTCGTCCAGGCTGGAGATGAGGTGAGCCAGGTCTCTCTCCGGGAACTGCCGCGGCCTTGGCTGCTTGGACCGGTACAAATCTCCATCCATCCACATGCTGTGCTGTTTTCTATACAGAGAGAGAACCAACTGTATTTCTATCTGAATTTTAAATCTGTGTGTAAGAAAACCTGAACAGAAAATACACTGACTCGTGAGCAAATTTAATTCAAATGCCTTCTGGCTTCCATTAGAGCCGTTGAAAAGGTTTTCATTTACATGTACCTCAAATTATACTCATGTCCACGTGCTTTTGTTCATGTTAATGTTCATATCGTGGTTTTTTCAGTACGTCACTGCATTTAACTGCTGTTATACCTATATAGATCTGAACTCGAGAAGATTTAGGACATAACCACATTTCCATGCTGTTTTCTACCCTGTAGTTGCTTGTGATGGAATAAATAATTCATCTCTGTGGATTGATCCACTCACTCTTCCAGAAAGTTCTGCTGGGGGCCGATGACCGAGCCGGGCCTGCAGATGCGAATCCAGGCGATGGCCTCTGCAGCCGTGAAGTGGTAATGCTTCATGAGGTAGCAGCCAATCAGGGTGCCTGTCCTGCCCAGGCCAGCTACACACACACACACACACACACACACACACAAAAACAATTCTGAGAGAAATATTGGGTTCAAACATGCAAATAAAAATAATACCCAGAATAAAAGAATAAGCACAGCGCTTATAACTAGCCCATATAACTAGCAGGACACAGAATAAACAACAACAACAACAACAACAACGATAAGCGTGATAAATCTAATGGATAAGTAAATCAGAAAATCCAAAATATTCACAAACAATACTGTTAGGAAAAATGTCAGTAAGGAGCTAATTATGGAAATAAACTGAATAAACTGTGTATTTATGTCAAAACTTTTTTGGTTATATTTGGAGAAATTTACGTCACACTTCAGCAGCTGTCATTAAAATAAGTTTCTCATGGCTCTGTGAACTACGTGAGGAATAAAACACTTGGGGGTGTGTGCAGTTATAGGAAAATAATCAATGACAAGGTGGTGTGACGCGGTCCGATGTAAAGAGTTGCTGTCATCAGCCAAAAGGTGATTTATTTGTTTATAAATCACATTTAATGTTGTATAACATCTGCAAAAAAACAAGTTATTCCTTATGTTACAGAAGCTACAAACAGTCGTTCCCTCACCAGTCTCTCTTTTTTTCTCTGCAGTGAAGACTTTCCCATGGGGGAAAAACTGTTACAAAACAACTCCTTCCATAAATATTTTAAATAAAAATCCATTATGTTCGCCATCTCTGCTTATCCTCAGACTCATCCACCTTTCGTAAGCATATGAGGAAGATCGGATTCTGCTAGCTATCCATCAATCTGCAGACTTATACCCAGATCCTATTAAAGGTAGAAGTTCTTCACACATCACTCCCTCTCACCTTTACAGTGGACGGCGACGGCGCCCTCGGCAGTTTCGCAGATGTGCAGGAAGCGGCGGATGATGATGTCGCTCGGCGTGCCGCCGTCCACGAAGAACAGATCGTGATGCGCAAAGCCGGCGTCTGTAAAACGGCATCCCTCGTACATCTTCCTGTTGAGCCGGACCACGTCGCTGATATTGTGCTGGCGGAAGTAGGGGAAGTACGCTTCGGGGGCGTGGAGAGGGAATCCTGGGAATTATAATGAGTTTCATTCATGTAGCATCATTCCACAGCACGAAGATAATCACAGAAACAACATAATCATAAATAGAAACTTAAAAAAATGCCTTGATTTACCAATCAGAATCGACTATAGCATGCTGTGAAACCCAGTGAAATACACACCCTGACGTTCTCACTCACCATTCTCGATTTTGCTCTTGGGATGAGGCCCGCTGAAGGCCAGCAGCTTCCCTGGCACAATCCAGTTAAAGTCACCATTTTCTACGCGCTTAATAAAGAAAAAGAAGAACGCGCCTATTGATCAGTTGTATCACTAAACACTCCTTAGTTATTCAAAGAATTATCAACTAAACAGTCATAGCATCTGTCTGTTCATATAAACAGATTAGGGCAGTTAGTGCTCTCCTCAAAGCATGTTTAGCTCCACTTTGACATTGTGTGAGTAGTTTGAAAAGCTGTCTCGGAGGAAGTATGTCATCTCTCATCCCTCATACGTCACCTCATAGTGCTCGTACTCCTCAACGTCAAACGTCTCAAAGTCGAAGAACCCGTGCTGCAGGGCCTTGAGAGAAGACATTAATCGTTAACGAACTTCACCGTTAATAACTGTTCATTTCTTAACAAATCTGTGCATCATGAGTATTATAAAAAGAACCACGTATCCCTGGAACAGTTTCAAACGTTCATTTGAAGGCAACATTTAAAATGACAAAAATGACACTTATGGACTAAACTACTTACGGACTAACAAACCCAGTACTTACGTCCAATATTAATGTAGTTATTATGCGTAATGTTTTCATTTTAAAGCATGTCCCTTCTATTTCTCACATACTATTGGTGGAATCACGGGACATAAAATAAACATTTCACACATCGATTCAATTTTTCAACCAAAAACAAGGAGAAACCTCTTACTTTTCCTGTAACAAAATCATCCTCATAAGCACAAATATTTTCTCTTAAAAGGTACTCATGAATGCTAAAAATCTGAATCCCATTCTTGGAATGATTCATCAATTGACTCATTGATTCGTTGACTGAATCGCTGATTCTTTAATTCATTCCAGTCTCTAGGAACTTTATTGTTGCGCCACTCTTTCCTGTTTCACTGGGGTAAGAATACGAGGCTGTAGACATTAAAAAAAAATCACTTTCTTATCCAGTATAGAAGTAAAATCCCCCAAACTCACTGTAAAAAAATGAGGATCACTGATGCTTTGGGACTGTTAAACATGATTGCCTCTGCCAGGTGGTTAAGACTTGGTTAAGACAACAACATAATGACAAACACGTTTCCAAACCATCATGGCTGCCAGATATAAAGTCAATGTTTTGCAAAAAAAAAAAAAAAAAACATCTCAGTCCAGATTTGAACCTCTGGGGTGAATTGAAGAAGCCTGTCCACATGCACAGACCAAAGAATTCAAAAAATGTTGCGCTTGGAGGAGGGTTGATTAATTTTGAAACCAACGTCATGCAGAAATATTTCTGGGGAAAAATAACAAATCTTACTACTTATGTTAAAATAATAAAAAAACAACAACGTCTGCATGTATTTAGTCTCAAAATATCATGACTTTCATGTTCTATTCATTACATAGTGTACATCAATTTTCCAGCATTTTTTCCAATAACTCTGAAGCTTATGTTACAGATATGTGATACGTAAGTTACGTAAGTCACAGATACATAAGTTCTACGATTTTGTAACACTGAATGCATGCTGTTATAACAGAATAATGTGCCATATTCTATCATTGTCATCTCTCTAACCTTGAACAACACACAGTTTGTCAAATTCGTGTACATAAAGATAAAAAAAAAATACTAGGATCAACCAATGTCCTGTCTCAGAGGTTGTTTCTGTGTTTTGTAGAAGACGGTTATGTAAACGTTCTGTCCTGGATCATGTCAAGCCCACTTCCTGTGACTGTTCGACGGGCAGATAATTGGACTAAAGGATTATGATTAGAGCTCAGGCTATGGAGCTTCTTGAAGTACACAATGGGTAAATAAATGGGGCAAAATAAAATGGCTTCCGTTGCGCACTAACCTTACGGATTCCTTGTAAACAGTCTAAGATGGTGAGGTTGTAGGTGCAGTTCCCAAAGCCAGCGTCTCTGAAGGAATACCAAGACAACTGTTTGTTAGTGACAACACAGGAAGTGAGCCTGGTGTTCTCTTTGTGCTTGAATTTGCGATCTCAAACTGGAGTCTTACCTGAAGGGCAGGTAGGACACGTTAGTCCCAGATATCAGGGCTCGGTAGACTTCCTCTGGAGTTCTCTTTAAGTATATTACCTGGAGTGGAAGATAAGACGATACCGTCATCCTCGAATGTAAAATCGTACTCAGAATTAAAAGACTAAAAGGGAAGAAGATGTGGAGCGAGACCCACAGCGTAGGCGCCGATCAGGAAGGCGGCGTTGGCTCTCTTGTGCTGGTCGTAGCTGGTGTAATGAATGATGCGCTTCCTGGAAAGAGTGAAAGACTGGACAGACACACAGAATACTTATGAACTGTAATACAGATTTACTGCACCAAAATGATTATTTTCCCATAACAACACATCCTGACGTGTTTTATTCCTCTTATACCACAGCAATTAAACTTATTTATTTATTACCAAAGTCATACTGTTATCCGTTTATAGCGACAGTTGTGGAATGTCTGTAAAACAAGTTTTCTCTCTTGAAGCTAATATTACAGAAAAAAAAAATGCAAAAAAATATGCAGCTTGTCATGTTACAAAGAAACTACAAAGTTGTCTGTCCTGAAGACTTTCCCATGGCGGAAAAATTAAAGCTACAACACTGGCGTCTCCTTCCAAAAATACAAACTAAACATCTCCTCAGAGAAAACTTCGCAGTATCAACAATTATTATTATTAGGCTTAAATTGTGTGGAGAATCCGCTGTACAAGTCCCTGAGAATTATCCGTTACTATGACAACGTGTTACGATAACGAGCAGCCTGAACTACTGTCGGAGCTGCTGCTATGGAAAATGAATCGAAACCTTCTGACCAATCAGATTAGAGAATTTAACAGCGCTGTGGTATATAAGAGAAAATAAAACATGTTTCATATTTTAAGAATCAGAAGCAGTTACTCATTATGATGAATAAGGAGCTTCGATCAGGAAGAAATCTTGTTCGGAAGAGATTTTTGATAATAAACGGTTGTAAACAAACTATTTAGATTAAACGATATTAAATATATATTGATGCGTGACGTTTGTTTAAAATGAAATCGTTTCTATTTCTGCTGCTTTTAAAAGGATATGATGTCTGTATGTAAAGGCTCATTCTTTCTAGCATTTAAAATAACTTGGAAAATCATACAAAAAGCTGTTACTTAGCTAATGACTACTGGCTCGAAACCAGATTCTCATATTACCCCAGGGCAGTTTAAATATTTCATCACGAGCCTATCTGTGCGCGATTGTAAATGTAGTACTTAATGGTTTTACGTTCTCTTTGTTTGTTTCTATCTCTCATGTTCTTGTAACTTGGCACGAAACGAACGCTGGAAACGACGGCTTTTCGCATGTCGGTGTGACTGACGGGATTTTATTGTAATGAAGTGACAGTGACGAGATGTTTACTCCAACACTGTATAGCATCGTTATCAATAGACATCGTCACAGAGCAGCTTTACTGCAATTACAGAAATATTGTAACCATAAAACGTTAACCACGAAATGTGTACTCATATTTGATAACATGTAATCCTCAGTGTTGTAGATGTATGGAACCGGTATAGTGCACAGGGTGACCTTACAGAGGCACTGGTATCCGGCTAAGTGGGGAGAGCAGGAACAAGCTGTAAATTTAAGTGAGAAAGGCTGCCTTAAACACATAAAAAAAACATAAGCATATATGGGAATGTGGAGTCTTGTGAGAAAACTGGATGTGGAAGTTTTTGTTCATGTAAATGTATATAAGAATGATGCTCTGAAGAGTTGGGGAGCTTTCTCTGCAGAGAACCGCTCGGCTTTATTTTTTGAAAGAGTAAAGCCTCGAACCTCTCCGGAGTGATCTTTCATCTTCAGCACTGGATCCAACACAATCCAGATGTAGATTTGGTTCCCTAATGAACAAGCCGGAGGCGAGAGCGACAAGGAAAAACTCCCTGAGAAGACATTGAGACTCGAAAGGAAAAAAAAAATCATCCTCTTCTGAGTGACACCTGATAGTGCGATTATAAGTTATTACAGCTGTAGACTGTAAAGTCAAACAGTGTTAAGTGTGATGAAAAGATGTTCGGTATGAGCGTATTGTTAATAAACGTCCTGCGATGAGCACAGGACAGTCTTTATGATTACATTAATGTAAAGACTTGATGATTTGCAGCTCAACATTCCTACAGTTGAGTCACTTGGTACAAACACAATCACTGCTTTAACAGCCTTGTACTTGTATTGGAATCAGTCTCACTTTGTTGCTTTGGATAAAAAAAACACTATTTTAACTAGCTGAATAAATTATCTTGGGCAAATTGCAGACAATCTACAAACAGGAACACACTCTGAGAAATATAAGATACCTAACTGCACTTTTCCTCGTCTCTGGCGTGTCTCGATAAGATGCTTTTTGAGGAAAGCTTTAAAGGCACAGCAGTGGTCCTTACACTGTTTTTTAAGTTACATTATATATATATTCATCATTTCAAGATGGACCGCCCCAGAGGCAAGGAAAAGTACCTTTATTTCTGAGAGTGCATGCAGCGAGGCTGAAACACTGACCTCCGAACTGTGTCTTTCACCCGTAAACACCACAACAAACAGCCACAGACTTTTTGTCGAGGGCACAAACATATGATACAGAGACATTGTTAGGAGAAGATAACAAGTCAGGTAATCTGTACTAATCTGTACTAATGCTCTTGTGCCTAACTAGCTTATTGTACCTGCGAGCTAATTTATGTCAGCTGGTGTGTAAAGAATTTATGCTTAGTCCAATCTTGCTCTTAACTTCACCTCAGACCCCGGCCCTCTAACCTAAACTCACACTGTACATGACTCCACTGTTTATCTTCTGTCAGCTCCAGATGTAAGAAACCCACTTATGTCTTTTAGTTCCTGCCAAAACCTCCTGCTCCTCTCGGATTCAGCGCTCGTGGACAATGTAAGGTGTCTGGATTACGCAGAGAGAAAGAGACTCCATCGGGACAGGAAGTGGTTCTCGAGTGGTCAGGGACACATGCTGTTATTGTTTTAATGCCCTAATCGACTTCCCCTTGGCGTTTACCCTTGGCTGCATCTCTGTCGCTGTTTACGTGAGTCTCTCACACTCGTTGGCGAAATACTAAAAAAAAAGGTCTAAAATAAATGTATATTAACTTTAGCTCTGCTACTAACGTTAATTCTGATGTCCGAATCCAAATTTAAAGCGCTTGGACGTTCCTGGTGTTATACTTTTAGAAGAGTATTTAGAGGCCAGAGAGATTGAGATCGAGTTTTTACAGGAAAATGAACAAGCAAATTCAAATCGGTTCGTTTTGCAGATAAAGAGTAGGTGTATAATTAACAGAAGAAAAAACTCTCACTCTTTCTCAGTCTCTCTCACACACACATTCTCACACACACACACTCTCACACACACACACTCTCACACACACTCTCACACACACTCTCACACACTCACACACACACTCACACACACTCACACACACACTCACACACACACACAAATGAGTTAAATACCTTTTAGGTTTTTCTCTTATTCTTAAATTCTTATGTTATTCTGAATGAGTTTTAAAGTTTGAAAATTTCAAACCTTCTCTTAATGTGTTATTTTGTCTGTAAACACCTTCGTGAGACAACATTAAGTAAAATTATTTTTTTATGCAGAAAAATAGTAATAATATTAACACATAAGAATTCTGTTAAAAATAATAACATAAGTATAAAATGTCTATTGGGGTGGAAACTATTTGAGTAATTGTATTTAGTACAATTTTGGAATATTTGTCCTCTCACCCAAGTACATTTTCAAGAGCATGTGGACCTCAGAGTAATTATTACAAATCTCAAATGCCACAATATTTTTTTATATATATATTTTTTTCTTAGTAAGATGCTTTTCGCTGGCATTACCGATTCATACAGGATGAGCTGTCTCATTTGCTTCCCCTTTAAATTCCCCATCAAATCTAAATAAGTGTTTTATCTTTAAGTTTGGGATATTATTTCGGTAAATAAGCTAGATAGCGACGTTTTGTAAATTAGTTTGTTAAATTATCTAGATAGGTACATTTTGTAAATTAGTTTGTTAAATTAGCTAGCTAGTTACATTTTGTAAATTAGTTTGTTAAATTATCTAGATAGTTACATTTTGTAAATTAGTTTGTTAAATTATCTAGATAGTTACATTTTGTAAATTAGTTTGTTAAATTAGCTAGCTAGTTATGTTTTGTAAATTGGTTGTTCAATTAGCTAGCTAGTTACATTTTGTAAATTAGTTTGTTAAATTAGCTAGATAGTTACATTTTGTAAATTAGTTTGTTAAATTAGCTAGCTAGTTATGTTCTGTAAATTGGTTGTTCAATTAGCTAGCTAGTTACATTTTGTAAATTAGTTTGTTAAATTATCTAGATAGTTACATTTTGTAAATTAGTTTGTTAAATTAGCTAGATAGTTACATTTTGTAAATTAGTTTGTTAAATTAGCTAGATAGTTACATTTTGTAAATTAGTTTGTTAAATTAGCTAGCTAGTTATGTTCTGTAAATTGGTTGTTCAATTAGCTAGCTAGTTACATTTTGTAAATTAGTTTGTTAAATTATCTAGATAGTTACATTTTGTAAATTAGTTTGTTAAATTAGCTAGATAGTTACATTTTGTAAATTAGTTTGTTAAATTATCTAGATAGTTACATTTTGTAAATTAGCTAGCTAGTTATGTTTTGTAAATTAGCCTGTTAAATTTGCTGGCTAGGTAAGTTTTGTTTTGTTTTTTCTTGCTAATGTGTCTTACTGTCCATTTCGAAAGGGTTATTAAACATGATCTAATCAGCAAGACCATTTTTTTCAGACTTTTGTACATTTTTGCCTCCATACTTCTACTTTTAATTGAGTAAGACTTTGATACAGTATCCATACAGTTTCTCTGAACATTTTCCTCCGCTGATGTCTGTACAGAGACACACAGTAGGCAGAGCCAAATGAAGAAGAAAAACACCAGCACACCCGCTTACTCATGGCATGAACCAGTGTATAAAAAACAAATACAACGTTTTTAAGTTTAAGGGTGTGGTTACTTGTTTCACATGGGTGGTAAATAACTTGTTCCTTAAAATAAAAAAAAAGATTGAAGATCTGAAAGCATTCAGTGTGACAAATATGCAATAATAGAAAAAATCGGAAAAAGGCAAATACTTCTTGCAGTGTAAGAATTTCTGTGTGACACAGGCTGTTTGCCCGGACACTGAGCTATCTGCGTTCTGACTAAAATAGAAATGTCCAGTGAAGGAAGTCAGGCCGTGTAATCGTGACAGATGAGATTAGTGAGTTCTCACTGTGTCACATCCTGCGCATTTAAATGTATTCACTGGGAAGACAGTTTTGTCCAAAGTTCCTGACAAGTGAGGATTCAATTCAAGCAAACAGTTGAGGGATCAGGACCATGTTTAAGGGACTAACAAATTTGGCTCTTTGGCTGACATTAGGGCCTTTCGCACTGCGGGAACCTTTTCATAGTACCTGAACTAATTGTGGAACTACCCACTTTTTGGCGTTTTCGCACCTCCGGAACTGGGTGTGATTTTAGTACCGACTGCCTTTTTCGGGAACCAAATGAGCTCCTACTCCGGAGCAGGGTCTAACCAGCACAACTGGTACTATCCGTGACGTAAGTAGACGTTGATTGGCCAAACGTATACGAAAACGCCCTCACACGCCATGATTTAAAACGCCGCGTAAACATACTGTAGTGTCGACTTATTCCGCAAGTATGGAGAACAGCGATAGATGGACACGAGACGCAACAAAAACACAGCTCCGATCACAGCGTCCTCCATCCTCCGGTTGTTTACGTTGTTGTTCTTTGTTTCCGTTGTTGAACGCCGCGCACAAATGACGTCACTGTCGACCGGCTTACGTCACTTCCTAGTGCCCGCTGTCGGTGCGAATGCAACCCTTTAAACGGTACTGGGAAATAGTTCATGCAAAATCGCCCAGTACTTTAGTACTGTAAATTTAGCTCTGGAGCTAAAGCGGTACGAAAGGACTTATTGAATTTGAGCCCTCAAGCTTCCAGTCACCAGCCCAGAACTGAGAACTGACGAGCTGCGACTTTCTGCTGTAGCTTGTCGTCTTACCTTGAGCTTTTTGTTCAGTTTACAGCAGTATCGATACAGCATGGCCAGATTGAGAGGGCCGAAGTCTGCGTAGAAGCTGAAACAGAAAAACCTCCATCAGGCACAAAAAAATACTGTATATTTACACCTCAGTGCTACTATTTAACATATAACAGCACAGGTTTATGCTAACACGCTTGTTCTAATAGGTTGTTGTTTCTATAGTAACATCTTACACATGGATTTAAAGATGTATGCGACTGTTGACATGGTTGAGTTTTCAGTAAGGAGATGTTTATTAACATTTATAGAAGGAGTCTCCAGCGTCAGTATCAGAGATAAAGCTGTAACAGGAAAGTCTTCAGGATAATGGGTTTCTTTGTGGTTTCTTGGCAACATGACAATTAACTTCAAGAGAAGCATGAAAGCAAGGCTGGTGAGGAAACGAGTGTTTATAGCTGCTATAAACAAAGTGATAACAGGAACTTGTTTCGCAGGTGTTCCACAACACTGCATACATGTAACTCTAAATGGATAAAAAGTACAATATGTCATTGGCAAACTGCTGTGGTATAAGAGGAATCAAAGACTTTATTTTCTATGCGTAACTTGAAAATATTTGAAGCGTAACAAGAATACACAACAATCTAAGTGTTAACTTTTAGTACTAAATTGTCAAAAGCGCCAGTTACTCACTTTTCATAGACAAACTCATCGTCTGTGCAGAAGTAGTGCGCGTTCGCTGTACTTTTCGGTTTTCCACGGAGAGTTGCAAAGTATAATCGATCTGCAAACAAACAAACAAAAACAAACAAACAAACAAACAACCAGCATTAAGTGCTTGGACCCCTAACTCATGACGCATACAAGTAACTGACGCACGAGGCGTCACTTTTTACCACTCAAACAAACACTAAATATCACTTTTTGTTATTTTATTTTAAATATTATAAGGACGAAATACCTTTAATCAACTCCGTGGCTCCGGAAATGCCGTTTTCATGCGCCATTGCATTCAATATCTACGATATATATATATATAAACACTGAAAACGTGGATTTCCAGGTCCCTCAAAACCAGTTCCATGTCGAGTCCAGAAGTTTACATTCCACCTGAAAAAGTGTTTACACTCCAAAACGAAATTACTTCCTAACAAAGTTTTATTTTCTCCCACGCAACGTATTAAACTTCCCCTGGACTTTAATGGGACGTGGCTGAAGCTATGTTAAACCCTACATACTACAGCACTAAGTAGTACGCCAAACCCGCACGCGAGCGCACTATGCTCAAATACTATTTAGTGCGTTAGTATGCGAAAACGCCGTCGCTTAGCAACCGCGTGCCCCATGTCCGTGGGTCGCGCGAAGAAGCGTTGCCATGGAAGGATGGGCTTTTACCGTCTCTGACCAATCAGCGTTCGAGTCGCAAATAAAAAGGCGGGAGGAGGATTTTTCCAGATTACTGAGGTGGAACATAAAGGCTAAAGATTTAAGCTAAAGCTTCTTTAGCTCTTTTCACACAGAGTTAATGCACTTTACATCAAATTTATGACTGAAATATACCTTTTAAACGACATATGAGTAATTCATTCACTTTATATCAGTCCAGAAACAGTTTATTATTTATTATTTAGCCATTAAGCCATACATGTTTCCATGGTGAATGTGTAATATCACTTTCAGGACACTGCCATGTTTTTTGTTGTTGTTGTTGTTGTTCCATGTTATGTATACACACTTCAGTAACCAAAGGTGTCCAAATCAACTGAACTACACAAAAACAAGAAGAAAACAAGAAATACACAAGCTCAGGACAAGATTATTTCCTGTAAACCTTACTAATCCGGGTGTTTACCACAAAACACCAGCTTTATTTTCACCTTCGTTTGCAATGGAAAGATTTTCCATCTCATCTTTGTCAACAATATCATGTCAACAATATGTTACCACTGATAGCATCCCTTTGCTAACTTTAACTAGCCGTATTTCTAGCTCATTGAGAGCAAAGTTAACATTGTATTGAACATGATGAGTGTTTTTGTTTGTTCAGTGGTAAATATAGAACTAGAGCCACGCAAACTTGAAGTTAAACTCTGCCGGTTGTCTTGAGAGTCTTGAGATTATCTTTGTTCGCATAGAGAACTATTTCCACTGACAGTTTTCTAGTTCTGGTTTATTTTATTGCATTTGACTGAAGACTAATGCCACATTCTGGACACCACTGACATAAGAAGTGTGTGGACTGGCAGAGCAGTTCGGTGAGCTTCAACAGCCCTGACGCTTCGCATTCAACTCATTTCATGACCAGGTTTTGTGGAAACATCCAACTGTGTAGAAAATACAGTACCCTGAGTTTGTAATATACAGTACCCTGAGATTGGAGCATAGAGTACCCTGAACATCGAGCATATGGTACCCTGAGATTTGAACATACAGTACCCTGAGATTTGAACATACAGTACTCTGAGTGTGTAACATACAGTACCCTGAACTTCGAGCATACGGTACCCTGAGCTTGGAGGATACAGTACCCTGAGCTTGGAGGATACAGTACCCTGAGCTTGGAAAATACGGTACCCTGAGTGTGTAACATACGGTACCCTGAGCTTGGATCATACGGTACCCTGATTGTGTAACATACAGTACCCTGAGTGTGGAACATACAGTATCCTGAACTTCGAGCATATGGTACCCTGAGCTTGGATCATACGGTACCCTGAGCTTGGAAAATACGGTACCCTGAGCTTGGATCATATAGTACCCTGATTGTGTAACATACAGTACCCTGAGTGTGAAACATACAGTACCCTGAGCTTGGATCATACGGTACCCTGATTGTGTAACATACAGTACCCTGAGTGTGGAACATACAGTATCCTGAACTTCGAGCATATGGTACCCTGAGCTTGGATCATACGGTACCCTGAGCTTGGATCATACGGTACCCTGAGCTTGGATCATATAGTACCCTGATTGTGTAACATACAGTACCCTGAGTGTGAAACATACAGTACCCTGAGCTTGGATCATACGGTACCCAGAGCTTGGATCATACGGTACCCTGAGCTTGGATCATACGGTACCCTGAGTGTGGAACATACAGTACCGTAAGTGAGGAACACACACTGGTCTAATAAGGCACATGTCAATGACGTTTTTTAGTGCTTTGGCACTAATGTGATCAGCATGCTTTCTTACAAACACACATCAGGGGCAACATTTAACATTTCCATCTTTCTTTAGAGTTGTTCATTGTGTGCAAGCGAAAATTATTTTTACATTGATTGCTTATAATTTGTGTAACCATAAAGGTAACTGTCAGATGTATGGTATAATCTTGCAAATTTTTAAGAACTGAGTGGTGAAAAGTCTTCAAGATTATTCCCCAAGCCCACAATTAAAAACCCTAGACTTACCTGCAATGTGTGTGATCCAGGCAGCTGGGGGCACCATGGCAGGAGGCCTCCGTTTGACCCGCCAGTGTCCCCCCCAGACTGGCAAACGGGACATGCCTTCATTGAGGTCAGTAATAAGATGCAGATGAGGCCAAACTCTTAAAAATTCCTCAGGTGCTCCTCACCAAAGTACATTCTCTTTTGAGAACTAAGGAATCGTTCGGGAAGCTCATCATCACCTTGAGTTATCCAAGTGGAGCAGAGGACAAGATTTGTCCACTGACAAAAAAAACAACTATAGGAAAGCGCTCACCTGAGAACATGCCATGGAACAAGAGCAAGAGCCACTCGTGTTACAGACTCGGGTTACTCTACTCTTCTCCTTCCAAAAAAAACCCCAGCTCTTGTCCTGATGCGGCGTTCCGTTACACTTGCTTCTCATACGTGAGGACGTCACACGTTTCGAGGCTTGGTCTTGGACTTATCAGGTCCAAACCTATTCTTGGTTCCTTTATGGTATCTGCCAACAGTATGAATGATATTTCGTCATTCTGTTTGGTCCAAGACGCGGTGTTACGGATCAGGTGCTGTGAGACAGCAAAACAGTAACATTCGAGACGATGACACGGTATAAAGATCAGGGTCCAAACGGAGAATGGTGTCTAATAGCAGGGCAAGGTCTCTAATAAGGTTACAGGAGAGGTTATTAGGATGGGGTGGGGACATATGAGAAACTCCAGAGGGTGTGTTTATTTATGTTACGGGAGAAATGATATAGGGGAAAAAAAAATAAACACCCAAAAGAGTCCTGTTATAATCTCATAATATCACTGTTGTTGTTGATATTATTAATTAATTAATTATTACACATTTCTATGCAGTACTTTTGGACCTAGCCTTTAGTAATTTTGGTTTTGTACTTGACTGCACACACACACACACACACACAGAGCTGAATCATGGCTAGTCATTCAGCTTCCATTGCATTCCCCATGTGAGAAGTAAAGTTTGTTATCTATTCAGCCAGCTTGACACGACTGGTTAGTGTAAAATGTCTAATAATCTGTTTGTTTGTTTTGAAAATAATGAAACCAGCTCATGTAATCATGTGATTTGAATTGGTATTTAATCTTCTTTTTTGTGTCCCTCTAATTATTAGTCTGTTTTTTGTCCAAACACACAAACACACACACACACACACAAAGGAAATTATTTATCACCATTATTCACCACTGTTTCATACCTCTAATATATATAAAAAAGCTTGGATTTTGGTAAAAACAAAACGGTTTTAAAAATAATAAATAGAGTCAAGTAGTGACTTTCTTTCTTTCTTTCTTTTTTAATTCAACCCCCTTGAACCTTTTACATGAGAGTCATTTTCAGATTATTTTCTTTTTGTATTTATTTTATGTATTTATTTTTTTGAACAAAAAAAGTTGCTTTTGTATGTTATGTGAAATAAAAAAAATAAATTAATAAAAAATAAAAACCTTAATTAACTGTTGAAAAAAAAAAGAAAGAAAAGTTTACGACCCACATTTCTAGGATGTGGATTCTAGTTATTTTATACCTTTTATAAATTGATGTTTTAAACCTTATATATGATTTATTACTATTATTATTGTTGTTGTTGTTGCAATTTTTTTACTTTTTAAATATATATTTTTTGGGTAATAAGAGTTTTTTGTATTTAAATACTCAATCCCTATGACAAAAAAAAAAAACCCTCACGCAGTTTTATTTTTGACCACAGGGTGGCGCAAGACACATTACGATAAAATGCAAACAACAAATACGTATAAAATGTTTTTAAATGATCGAATATTATATTATAATTATTTATTTTCTCACATCTGCTCAGTAGTTTGCTTTTACTATACAAGAAAAATAACGAATTTGGCACTTCCGCCTTTTTAAGCGCAAGATAAAATAAGCAATCTGATTGGCTGATCTGAGGAGGCGTGGACGTGTCGTCAGCGTAGACCGTGGATACCACAGAACTTTTATTATTCCAAGATGGTTCACTTACATATAGTTTCCGGGTTTCACGTAAACGACTCCTTTTTTTTAAAATATATAAATAAATTGCTAGTTTTGTTTACTGCAAATAATTGAATGATTTCATGCTTCAAAAATAGATTTATTATTATTATTATTATTATTATTATTATTATTATTATTCTAAACTAATTTAAATGAACGTAGATTAATTTAAAGGGTGTCTTTAATGATGAGTGGGATTTCTTGCTTCTTCTTATAGCATCTTAGTGGAACTCTAAGATGGCGGCGGTGACGACAATGCGGCGCTGCTTCAGGACCCTGAGACATCTGGTAAAATTAGTTCAACACATGTTGTGCATAGTTTTCCAGAATCGTTATGCATATAACACTTTGCTCGAAACTTCAGTTAAAACTGTCGAAATAACTGCATGTACACAGATCGCCCCTTTCCCCGTGACAGTAGTTTGCAACATGGGTTAACAGTTCATATGAACGACTCAGATTCATTTTCTGAGAGGTTTTGGTCATTAAATAACTACTAGCTCGGATTTTGCTGTGTAGTAACAGATGTAATACATGCACATGAGTAGTGTACACTCTCTGCATGCATAACATTTTGGTATGTTGCTTCTTCTAAGAAAAATACCAGGGAGTCGAATAGGGAGTCGATTCAGAAAAGGAGTCGAATCGATACAGTAAAATATGGATTCGGATCAAATTGATTCTGCTCAAATGGTTTTGGCACATATGAGACAAAGTGAGAAAATACTAACAAAACTGTCTGACAGAAAATGAAGTGAAATGTCAAATTTGTGAGGAAAAAACTAATAAAATAGTGATAAAGCATCTTATTAAAGTTGAATGTCTGCTACAGGGTTAATCTGGAAAGCTGTAAGAGTAGTTTAAAATTATTTGGAAACCATAAAGTAAGAATGAACAAACAGTGAGCCAATAATAAACTCCCCTTCTCCAATTACAGCCACGCCCCCCTTAGTGCAGTGATTGCATTTCAGTGTGGCAGGAGTGCAACCCACTGATGAAAGTAAAATGCAGTGCAATTTATAGGAATAACCTTTCTGACACAAATCCATTGTCCTTCTTTAAAGAAATGATGTAAGAGCAATGCAGTTAAGCATGCAGTGTTGCTTTTCAGTATGTAACGTTTTCTGCATGTTATTAATTAAAAGCAATACCCTGTGTGTATTGCATTTCACTTTTTATTTTCCCCCCACTGGTGTGATTTGCATTTCGCTCTGGCGCGGAATCTAGTTGGCTAGAATCAATGTCTCTAATAGGACAGTGGCTGGGAAGACAGACGAGAACTAGTTTTTATTCAGTAGCTCGGGTCGCTGTTAAATAAAACGGCGTACACGTACTTCACGTTTAGGTGTTAATTCCATTTTAGTGTGCAAAAATGAACATTATGAGAAAAAGTTAAGAATAATAAGCACTGATATATGACACAAGGAACATTATGTATCTATCTGTCTCTCTGTCGAAGCCCCAGTTGTCGTCCCGCCGCTGCAGACCGTGTCCCAGGCTCTGGACATCTGGACCTGATCATGTCCTCCATCACCCTTCAGCTTTCAGCTCACAGCAATGGAGAGGATTCAGACAAAGCAGTGGTACTAGCTTTACCTGGATTATCTTTAAAAAATAATAATAATAATAATAAATAAGTAGTACTTTCTACTCCTGTAAATGAATTCAAATTGAGTCTAGAAGAGCTAAGCTGAGAAGGAATGCTGTTGTGGAGATAGCTGACTCACTGCACTCTGTTGCTTGCATATGCTTCATTTTATATCTCCTACTTTTAGTGGCTTCTGGACAAGTTCTTCAGTTCAAGTTGTCGGACATCGGCGAGGGTATCATGGAGGTGACGGTCAAAGAGTGGTGTGTATCTGCATGATTAAAACCATCAACCCAGATGTATATTATAATCGAAATCTGTTATACATGATGATTTCTCCTTTGTCTTTGTACATGTAGTAGATGAATGAATACTTTTTGTTGGGCTTATTGCTCCATCACTCACCACATCACTTCATTTATTTACATATGGTTAACTTTTTTCCATGACTCATCCTACCTGTGGGCACTTCTCATCCTGTCTCTGTAGATCTCTGTATCGCCAGCTTCCACTGGAAATGTCTTTTTGCTACTTCACTGAAGTGAATACAGTGTTAATAGTCTATAAGATAGAACCTGGTGGCAATTTATGCTCCTGTTAGGTTACGACTGAACTTCAGTTTCACTGCTTAAACCATTTTTTTTTGCCCACCAGCTGATTTCAATGCTGTCTTTATACTAAGGTATGTGAAGGAGGGTGATAAGGTTTCCCAGTTTGACAGCATCTGTGAGGTGCAAAGCGACAAAGCCTCCGTCACTATTACTAGCCGATATGATGGAATCATAAGGAAGCTTCACTACGACGTGGACGCAGTCGCCTTTGTCGGATCGCCTCTCGTAGACATTGAGACAGACGGGCCACAAGGTACGTAGTTTGGACAGTAATGAAATGCCAATATTTCAGATCAGTCCCAGAATGCAGTGCCTCAATGACATTACCTCAGTGTTGCTCAGTGGGTGACGCTTCCTTTTGCGTCCTCCAGATGGCGGTCATGAGGAGGACGTTGTTGAGACACCTGCAGTGTCTCATGAACACACACACCAAGAGATTAAAGGACATAAAACTCTGGCTACACCTGCAGTGCGACGTCTTGCCATGGAGAACAATGTAGGTATAAACTGACTTAGAGGTAGAGAAAGATGAAGGAGTATAAATATGTCATATAAAAATATTTGTTACTGCAGATGATTCAACGTTAGGAGCCACTTCCTGTTAACACTCCTAACACAGGTTTTTTGACAGCCGGTGTATCATCTGTACCCCAAAGACTTTGAAACAATCTAAAAGAAAAGCTATTCAGAATGTTGCTTCAGTTTTTACTTGCTTGTTAACTTGTTTGTCAGGTTAAGCTGAGTGAGGTGGTGGGGACAGGGAGGGACAGTCGTATCCTAAAGGAGGACATCCTCAACTTCTTGGCCAAGCAGACGGGTGCTATCCTTCCTTACGATGACGTGAAGGTGCCGTCGGTGCCAGCTGCTCCTGCCAAGGCCGAGAAACCAGCCCCGAGTCCTACACCCACCGTCCCCCGACCCGTCTTTACTGGGAAGGACAGGACAGAGCCACTCAATGGTGACCTCACCTGCTTTAGCAATTGACCCCTTCAGTTACCAAGATGTTGGCTAATCCCCTTATTGCCATCACCTCATCATGTCCTTTGATGTGTGTTTTTAAGTCATATGAGGAACACAGCAGTGTGTTTAAGGTGATACTGGCACTCAGAGTTAGTCTGTCTAACAGTGCCTGTGTCTTTATATCCACAGGTTTTCAGAAGGCCATGGTGAAGACAATGACGGCTGCCTTGAAGATCCCTCACTTCGGTTACTGTGATGAGGTGGACCTCACTGAGCTGGTGCGATTACGCTCAGAACTGAAAGGTCTGGCTGAATCTCAGGGAGTCAAACTTAGCTACATGCCATTCTTCATTAAGGTATGACTGAGTGCATGAGTGTCTTTTTCAGTCTAGCTACTGTTTCTGACTAAAACCTCAAATACATGGGAATGGATGGATAAATTTGTATATGGATAGATGGATGGATTGGTGCATTGGGAGATGGTTGGATAAATTGGTTGGTAAATTATGGACAGTATGATTGGATGGATAGACTAGTGAATGGATGGATGGATGGATGGATGGATAGGTAGATGGATGTATTGGTGGATGAATGGATGGATAGATTGATGGTAGATATGCATACAATCATACTGAAAATATGAGATAGATAATTAGATAATTGGACTGGTAGAAGGATGGTAGGTGAATGAGTGGTTAGGTAGATGGAGAAGTACATGGGGGCTTGATGTGTGGATTAGTAGATATTAGACGCATAAGTGGATGGATGGGGGATTGATAGATTGATGGATATATGAGTGCATAGGTGGACAGACTGGTGAATGGGTAGATGGATAGGTAGGTAGGTAGGTGGATATATTGGTGGATGAATGGATTCTAAGATGATGGGTAGATGGATGAATGAAAAGATGGATGGATCTGCTCCAGGGGTGCCATATCATGACTGATGGATGATTGGTTGATGGATGGACTGGTAGGTGTATGGATAGTTGGATAGTAGGGGTTTAACAGTTCTCGGTAACCAGATACACAGATCCTAAACTTCAGGAGAATCTCCACAAAGCCTCATCCCTTGATCCAAGGTTTAAATCTGTGTCTTGTCTGGATGCAGCTTTTACATTTACAGTGGGATCATCAGAGACATCAGAAGCCCCCAGAATCCAATCCCCAGAGCTATTAGGGCAGCTTTTTTACAACAGCTGAGAATGCAAAGACTTTTAGCAAGATTATACAAGAGGAGGTCGTGTTATACAAGGCAGAAGATAGCATGATCCACATGCATGGTCGAAGACGAATCAGAGCAAGGATCCTCATGTTGCCAAACTTGCAAAACAGTACCTATGTGTCTCAGGAACATCAGTGCCAAGTGAGAGAGTTTTCTCTACTGCAGGAGACATTGTTACTGCAAGCAGATCTCGCCTTGCAACAATGTTAACAAACTTATCTTCTCGCAGAAGAACATGAAGATAGTAGTTTAGAATAGAATAGAGTGACCCAGTGTTCTGAGCTGCACAAATTGTCATATACAGAGTTTGAAATGCACATTATGTTGATGCAGGTAGCATAATAATGCAGGTACTTTGAAGTACAGATGTTTATATGGTGAAAAAACATTTTTTTAAGTTAAGGAAACCTGTTAAAGTGTTTGTTTCCAAATAACAGAGTATTCTTTCTTTGGATTTGAACTGTTACACCCCTATTGGACAGGTAGATGGAAGGACTGGTAGCTTGGAAGATTCATGGGTGACTGGATGGATGGATTGGTGGATAGATGGATGGAATGGTGACTGGATGGATGGATGGATGGATTGGTGGATGGATGGATGGAATGGTGGATGGATGGATGGATGGATTGGTGGATAGATGGATGAATGGATGGAATGGTGGATGGATGGATGGATTGGTGGATGGATGGATGGATTGGTGGATAGATGGATGAATGGATGAATGGATGGAATGGTGGATGGATGGATGGAATGGTGGATGGATGGATGGATTGGTGGATAGATGGATGGAATGGTGGATGGATGGATGGATGGATGGATTGGTGGATGGAATGGTGGATGGATGGATGGAATGGTGAATGGATGGATGGATTGGTGGATGGAATGGTGGATGGATGGATAGGTGGATGAATCGGTAGTTGGGCACTTTGATTTGTGAATGGATGGATAGGAAAGTGGACAGATAGATGGGTCGGTAGAAAGGGTGTATTGATGGATTGGTAGATGGGTGTGTGAATAGGTGGATGGATGAATTGATGGATTGATTGATGGATAGCATAAATGTATCCTGTATCCATGTGAACATATCTGATTCAGTGAATCAGTTTGCTGAGAGATCTTGAGATTTGTTCAAGTTAACGATATTACGCTCTGCTGTTTTTAGGCTGCGTCTCTCAGCCTGCTGCAGTTCCCCATCCTCAACGCCTCAGTCGATGAAGACTGTCAGAACATCACGTACAAGGTGAGCTCAGATAACTCCAGAGTCTTCTGCCACAAAAATACAATTTCTTTGAATGAATTCCATCTCAAGTTTTCTGTCCTTGTTTGCAGGCATCCCATAACATCGGTCTTGCCATGGACACTGTGCAGGGTCTGCTGGTGCCCAAGGTGAAAGACGTGCAAGCTCTGAGTGTGTTTGAAATCGCAGCTGAGCTGAACCGACTGCAGGCGCTGGGCTCGGGTGGGCAGCTGGGCACGGCCGACCTGACGGGGGGCACGTTCACCCTCTCCAACATCGGCACGGTGAGCTTACAGGCGCTCGAACAGAGGAGTTCCAGTGGGTCTGGGGTTAGAGAAAAGCTTCCAATTTGATTAGACAAGTAAATGAGATTGCAATCTCAGAAATTGAAACATTATTAAAAATCAAGGCGGTAATTAGTATAAATCAAGTCCTAAATAGATCTGGGATGAATTTACCATGTGACCTTACAACCCAAATATCACCTTTAAAATTATTATTATTAATAATATTAATTACTTACAATAATTTTCAATAATAATTAATTATTATGAATAATAATAATCATAATAATAATCTATGGTTTTTTCCTCTTTAAAAAGTAACATAACATTTAAAAAAAAATTGAAGCATATTTTAAGGTACATGTTTTACAGTCTGCTCCAGAATTATTGGCACCCTTGGAAAAAAATGTTTTTACAGCTAATTAGCGTAAAATCACACTGAAAATATGAGCGAAATCTACCCTTTAATTGAAGTAGATTTATTTGACGAAAAAGAAAAAAAAAAGAAGAAATATAAATTTTAAAAAACTACCAAAAATATACTTTTAACATTATTACTATTTTAGAACAAACATAAAGTTTAAATCATCTTCCTTGATTAATTTTTAAAATAATTTGTGCACTGGTTTATAGCACAAAGACAGTAATTTGGCCCTTTAATCAGGTAAATCGGTTACTAGCCAAAAGATGGCGCTACATCCTGAAAACGTTGAGTTTTGTAGTCTGATGAGTCAAATGTACCTCACGGTGATCTGGTCTTATTTGTTTTAACACGCACGCATGCATAAAATCTGTATTCGATTAATCTCAGCAAACAATCTGGATCATTCTTAATGGCCAAAAAGGAAACCGGAGTGTGTTCAGCTGCCATGTTGAGCTCAGCCGGCCAGGGAGCTTTTGTGATAAGACGCACACTGGGTTTAGATGACCTTGAAAAGCTCGCAGAGAGCTGAGTCAGCGCTGCCTGATTCAGCCGTGAGGAAAGGATCAGTCATGACTGAGATTGTAATCTCACAGTGTATCAGATCATCTGTGGCCTGGTTACAGAGAAAAAAAAAAAAAAAGCTCAATTATGTGATCAAAAATATTTAATAGAGACGTAAGGATGTATTCGATACCATGCTCTTTTATTTCATACTCTTGAAAAATGCTCTGATAGCAAGTCATACTGTGAGACATAAGCCTAGTGTTTTCTGATTAAGGATTGATGATGGCAACCAAAGCAAAGCACACTGCAACCTGCGCTCTGTGAAAATATCAAGAGGAGAAACTACAGCATTTTTCTACAATCCAAGTAACCTGATAAAACTTAGAAAAAATGTCTACAAGCAACGCTAGGCGAGTGCAGATAAACACTCTTGGCCAGTATGTTGTTCTTGACAGTGAAAACAAAAACACAACTTGACTCAGAGCTGTACGTAAGTGATTTTCCAAAGTGAAACTAAACTCGATAAACTTGTATCTGTTTTCTCGATACAAGGTAACTAATATAGCTAGCTAATGAATTCAATTAAAATCAACTCAGACACAATATATAAGAACAAGTGTGGTAACCTTCCACTCATAAAAAACAGCAATACATAAAGAAAGCTAGCTATAATGTTCCATGATATAAAGAAAGCTAGCTATAATGTTCCATGATATAAAGAAAGCTAGCTATAATGTTAAATGATTGATTGATACTAGTAGTAGGTTATTCATATCAGGATTGGTATCGATGAGTACCCAAAAAAAAAAAAAAAAAAAAAAATTGTGGGGAAAAAAATTATTTTGATGAATCCGTATAAAAAAAATTATAAACGTGTTGCGACGATTTTTTAACACAAAAAGTATCAGAAACCAGAAAAGGGTGCTGACGTTTTGACTCGCACGAGACAAATGCAGGTATAAAATGTAAATCAGTTTAAAATGTTGCATCAGGTGAGCACAGAGGAACGTCAGTGTGTCCTCGTCATCCATAATATCTTTAATTATTTAGATTATATAAGGGATCAATTTACTTTCAACATACAGTACAGGCTCGGGTCCTAAACGCAGATCGTTCCCGAGCAGTGCGATTAGTGATTAGTGTTCAGTGATTAGTGATGATTTAGGACAGAGTGATCTGGTGTCTGTTGTTTAATTGTGTTTGTGATTTTTCAGATCGGAGGGACCTACACCAAGCCGGTGATCGTGCCTCCGGAGGTGGCCATCGGAGCGTTGGGAAAGATCCAGGTGAGCTTCCGTGTTTCATCACGTTTTAATAAAAAGGAACGGAGAATATAGCCACCGCTATATTAATTTATCACAGCGTTAAATCAATGAATTATAATTATTTTTTCATTCCATCTAAATGTAAGTAAGTAAATAAATAAATAATATAATATCAATTTATAATTAATAATAAAATAACATTCAGATGAAAAGCAAGTTTGCATTTACATAAAAAAATACACAGGAAGACTTTAAATAAATGAATAAATACTTCAGCAATTATTATAAATAATTAAAATTAAAATAGAAGCTGCCAGCTATAATGCTGCCTCCAAAAAAATTCAACTTAAATTAATATAAAATAAATACAATTAAAATAAAATAAAAGCCAGCATCTGTGTTTCCTAAAGAAAATATTTCCACCTTTTTTTTTTTTTTTTTTTTTTTTAAACGTGTTTTGACGTTGTTCCTCTTTCTCTTCCTCCGCCTTTTCTCTGCCTATTTTTATATTTTCTCCTTTTCCCCCCCTCTGCTCTTCCCTCATTCGTTCTCTCGGCCATTTCTTATTTCCCCCTTTCCATTTCAGATCCTGCCGAGGTTTGACGCCGGTGGCGAGCTGGTCAAAGCCCATGTGATGAGCGTGAGCTGGTCGGCTGATCATCGCATCATCGATGGTGCCACCATGTCCCGCTTCTCCAACCTGTGGCGCTCGTACCTGGAACGACCCGCCTCCATGCTGCTAGACCTCAAATGAGACACGTTCACTCTGTGGGGTCCTTAAAAAACTGGCGTTTCATCACTACACTGTGCCTTCTAACAGTTACTCACAAAAAAAAGTGACAATCTTGATCTTTAACCTTTGATTGAACTTGGAAGTATGTGTGCATATTTTAATAAAATTACAGTTGTTGTGTCATAGATAAGTTTGATTTCTGATCCTCTAGAGCCTTTTCTATGCTTTATTTATTTATTTTTTTTGCTACATTACTATGCATTTTCCCTTACTTTTACTTTTAGACTTGAAAATTAAAGCTGAGGTCCAATCCCGTTTTGAACTCACCCTTGTCGACTTCCCCTCGTCTTGTCCACTTGGTTTCACCTCCAGCGCCAGTTTAAAGGACGTTCCATCTCTCAGCTCTCTCATTGCGTTGCAGCCATTTTAACTCTACGAGTTGTGACAAAATTTCATTTTCAAAATGGTGGATAAATCGCAAAATTCTTTTGGTGCACTGGAACGTTTGCTCTCTAAAAAAAATCCCACAATGCACCGCAGGGAGTATCGATGCTCACTATGTTCCCTTACTGGAAATGACATCATATTTTCTGAAGCCTCTTAAAAAAAAAAAAAAAAAAAGGAAAAAAAATATATAATTGTAGCTAGGCTACTCAGTCAATAACCACACAGTTGTCCTGCTAACTATCACGCTAATATCACTGTTTAGCTAGCTACAATGAAATGGCTAACAAATTACTCAATAAATAATAATACACCATCACTGTATCCAGAACAATTAGCTAGGTAATTACCACTCAGTTATCTGACTAACTAGCAAGCTAATATCACTCTGTAGCTAGCTCTACTAGCTAGTTAATTAACACTCAGCTACCTCACTAATTAGCATGTAAATGTCACTATTGGCGTTTTATTTTGCTAGAGCACCTGTAACCAAATGGCTTGCTAACTAGTTAGGAGGCTACCAGGCAAATTAAGGAGCCACTCTCAACATAGCTACATTTTTTTTTACAATAAAAATAAATATATTATTAAAATATTATTGTTATTTTTATTGTAATTTTAATAATTAGTTAGCAAGTCGTTTAGCTTGCAAATTGACAAGGCAATATTACTGTAGCTAGATCACTTAGCCACATTGTTATTTTGCTAATTAGCAAGCTAATATTACTCAAGTAGCTAGGTCAATAGAATAGCCAGCTAGATCATTAGAAAGCCATTATCACTTTGTATTTCAATCTGTTTATTTTGTACAGTGTATGCAGTCACAATTTTATGCTAATTAGCTAGCTTTGGAAGTGACCTAGCTATAAGTCTCCAACGTTAAACACTTATCAAATCACTTCAAAATAGCGTTTGGTGAACAGCCTGTGTGAGGTAATGAACAGGTCCTGTGGACTCTTGTGAGGGGAAGTGGACTAGGTGTGTGTGTGTGTGTGTGTGTGTGTGTGTGTGTGTGTGTGTGTGGAGACTGTAAAGCTGCTGTTAGAGAAAGGTTAAGGCTAAAGGCTGACAGTCAGCCATGTGAAGAGCAGGAGACGGTGCTGTTGTGTGTCTCCTCTCAGAGTGCTCTTCATCCTCACAATGAGCTTCTGTCAGAAACACAGACTGTTACTTCATCTGAAAACACTTACGGAGGCGGAGTGGCACTGATGCACTGTGAAAACACGCTATTGTACTGTCTGTGGGAGAGCAGACCATGTAATACAACTGGGATTACTCATGGAAATAATAATAATAATAAAAAAAAAAAAAAAAAAAAAGAGTTATCAAAAGAAACATTGCAAACATTAAAGGTGCAATGAGTCATTTTTGAAATTATTATTTCCTTACTTGCACAAATAACCTGGATGCTGTAGAACATGATAAAAACTATGGCTTAAGCCATGGCCTTAGCAAAAGTTTATTAAGTGGCTGAGAAAACCTGTTCGGAAAACTGAGCTTTCCGGTCCGGAATGCTTGTCCTAATGTCAATCATTTCATAGACACTATCCCTGCGTCTCAATTCGCCTTCTATCCGTCCTAAATAGTATTCAAGATTAGAATTAGCGTATCCCAAAGATACATGGATGGTCGAATATTTCCGTTAGATTTTTTTCGAAGTGTAGATCCGTGGACACTTTTTCAGCTAATATTAACCACCACATATTGGCTTTTTAATTTGCTAGCTATCACTGTAGCTAGCTCTATTAGCTAGTTAATTACCACTCAGCTACCTCACTAATTAGCATCCGAATGTCACTATTGCCTTTTTAATTTGCTAGAGCACCTGTAACCAAACAGCTTGCTAACTAGTTAGGAGGCTAGCAGGCAAATTAAAGAGCCACTCTCAACATAGCTACATTTTTTTTAAAATAATAAAAATAAATATATTATTAAAATATTATTGTTATTTTTGTTGTAATTTATCATTTTAATAATTAGTTAGCAAGTCGTTTAGCTTGCAAATTGAAAAGGCAATATTACTGTAGCTAGATCACTTAACCACTTTTAATTATTTTGCTAATTAGCAAGCTAATACTACTCAAGTAGCAAGGTCAATAGAACAGCCAACTAGATAATTAGAAAGCCATTATCGCTCTGAATTTTAATCTGTTTATTTTGCTAATTAGCAAGCTAACATTACTCTAGTAGCTAGGTCAGTAGAGTAGGAGGGAGAGAGGAGGAGTTTTGTGACGGTTTGCGTCGCCGGATTCAAAGACTCATTTTAGAGAGGTGTAAATGAAATGTGGGAAAATAAATCAAGGGAATGGTAAATTAAATTATACGGTATAAATTATACAAGGAATAATAAATTAATAAAAGCTGAAATGCAACGAGGAGATTGTTTACGGTGACCGTGTGCGTAACTAGGCAACAACGTTCTCTTCCATAACATGACATTAGTATGTTAGTATGTCCCAGTACTTGCATACTCTTTTGCTACACACTCAAAAGTATGTACTTTTTCGTTATTAAAAAAAGAAAGAGTACATATTTTTTTATAGGCCACCTAAGATCCTGGGGGCGGAGCTTCGTGAACATGGGCAGGAATCATTCAAATGTAAAAACCACTTAACAGCTAGAGACCTAAATCTTTAAAAAAAAAAAAAAAAAAAAAAAAAGACTAATCTTACTTAATGCACCTTTAATCAGTATAATTAAAATTAGATTCATTCAAATAAATATTAGAATTATTTAAATAAACAAATAAAGCATACCGATTCTGAGAAAACGTGTGTAACCATGTAAACAATCTCTTACCTTTTTTTTTTCTTTTTTTTTCTAAAGCATAGAATTAGCATTCAAGATTTAGTTAAGAGGAAATTAT
The DNA here is from genome assembly GCF_027358585.1 of Pangasianodon hypophthalmus. Classification (NCBI taxonomy): domain Eukaryota; kingdom Metazoa; phylum Chordata; class Actinopteri; order Siluriformes; family Pangasiidae; genus Pangasianodon; species Pangasianodon hypophthalmus. The sequence goes on from NC_069713.1 coordinate 30,812,698, forward strand.
GGACGTTCTAATGATTTATTTATTTTAAAAAAAAAGTTATACTTTCAAAGTGACTGAATATCTGTGAATATCACACTATCACTGATAAACAAACAAACAAACAAACAAAAAAAAAGAAAATGAAAAGAACTTACCATTCTTCTCATGATCATCAGGAAATTTGAAATTTTGGTGCAACATCCTGCTGAACATGTGAATTGTGGAAAATTCCTAATATTTCAAGGGATAAATGAATTCACGATAACTTCACCATATCAACAATTAAATTGATTTTCATTGTTAAATATTCTCATTGTTAATAGTATCCTGGGGATTCCTTGTTGGTCGTGAAACCGACTGAAGCGCCGCTGTAGCTCTGTCTTGTAAAAGTGGATTAAGAAACTACCACCACCATGCTTCGGTTTTTACACTGAAACATTTACACCGCAATTAAGTGGCATAAAAACCAACTATGCTCCAAAAACAAATATCCATCTCATAGTAATGGCAAAGTGTAACATGTAAGCGGGTTATTTAAATTCTTTAGTTGTGGCATCGGCATCACAAACAGTTTGAAGTGTGAAGTGATTGACAGGTGGAAGATTAACGTGACCCATTTATAGTTCTGAAAAGTATGCAATATTATCACAGTATTATAATGTAAAAGAATAAATAAATAAAAAAAAAGGTAGTTGCTATTATTATTATTATTAATAATATGTAATATTATGTAATTTATTATTCCACTGTTGTAAACAACCCTGTTGTCTCCCACATTTTTTTTTTTTTACATCCATGAAATTTTCATCTGATATAAAAACTTACACAAGCACAAAACCTGCCTACATGCAACTTACTGAAATTGTGAGATGATATTTTGAAGCTTTTGTGATGCTATTAGTTGAACATTGGTACCTAATGTCTAGACAAGCAAAGGATATTGTTTTATCATTAACATTGTTTTATTTTTCAGTTAACTAGCACCACTCGTAAATGGAATGGTGTTAAAATACACTATGCATATTGCAAATTTTCTTCTTCTTTTTAAATAAAACAAAAAGGAGGAAAATTATAAAGTGACCAATATGCACAAGACTGAACAGAAGTAACGGCAGTCAGAGTCAAAATACGAGCAGTGACTAGCAAATAAGGAAGGAACAACAACAACAACAAAAAAAAACAACCTTCAAATTAACCTTTTTTTTTTTGGTCCAAGCATTTACTTGGGACAGTAGGACACAACATGATATCTTGAAGAGGAGCCTTTCCGATTATTGCAGATGCACTGAAGTGAATCTAAGTTTATGACGGGCAAGAGCAGCCTGGCTCCTGCGCACCACAATGGTAATAACAACAATAACACCCTGGAGTGGGAACCTTACGCCTTTCCTGTTGCTCCTGGAATGTAACAGTCCATTTTAACTGGACCCAGGACAGAGCCCTGAGGCACGCCACTTTACAATCCTCAATTATTACAGGCGCTGGAGACATTTCCCGAGCTTTGGATCGCAGTGGAACAAAAGAAAGTCCATAATCTCTTCAAACAAGACAAGACCACTAAACACAGGTACTTTTCCTGGTTTTGTATTAAAAAAAAAAAAACCCTTAGGTGGCATTTACGGACTAGCTGTAACTCTGGAAGACATCCATTTAAAAAAAAAAAAGAAAGAAGAGAGAAAAAAAAAAAGGAAGTGGACAGAGCTCAGCTCATGTGGAATGCACGCACACTGGAATGTGATGGATAGCTTTACAAAATAAATATATGCTCATGTTCAGTGTAGGTTCTAGTTCAAGAAGAAGAAGAAGAAGACGAAGATGATGGGTTTCTAGTGATGCTAAAAGGAGAAGAAAAACACGTTACAGCTTATCATTTTGCTAATGCAGACCTGCTCATTTAAAGTCCAGGCCTTAATTCCCTGCTCGAATCACGACAAAGCTCTCGTGGAATGTTCCATTTGGCGTGCTCTTGAATGAGCCATATAGCTAAAAACCCTGCGGGATGGAAACTCCCGCAGGTTCTAACGAAGCAGCACTGGTTCAGATTGCATTGGCATCATGCTTTTAAAAAAAAAAAAAAAAAAAAAAAAAAAAAAATCACAAATGACAACAAAAAGTACGCGAATGTCACATGTAGGCTAGCTAGCCAAGTAGTAGTTCAGTGGGTTGTTTTTTTTTTTTGTTTTTTTTTTGTCGCACCTGCACTAGTGGTGTGTTTAATTATAATCCGATCAAAGCCACCTGAGGGTTTCGAAGCACATCTACCAATCAAGGTCCATTTTTGGGGCAGATGTCATGTCCCAACTTCACCTTTTCATCTTTAAAACACTACTTACAATGAATTGACCAAGGCAGCTTTCCTTCACATAAATAACAATGTAATGTACATTCTTAAAAAATTAAAAAAAAAAAAAAAAAAAAAAAGAAAAAAAAGGAAGTATCCACAGATGATGGCTAACACATCTAAAGGGACTGCTACATGAACACTACATACACAGAGGTGTGGTGTTTAACCACACCGAGTCTTAATATTGTCCATTTCTGGAGAGTCTTATTTTTGATTATCACGCTTTGATCCCTGTTGTACGTGAATATACTTACAAGTTTAGACAGTTTTTTTTTTTTTTTAAACTTTTTTTTTTCTTTATAACAGAGCTTTGAAAAGAATCAAGGCAATAACGATGAAATTGAGAAGAATACAGTAACTAATCGAGTGGCTGATCCTGTGCTAGTGAGGAAATTGGGTTTGTGTGTCAAGTGTCAGGTTTGGTTTCATCTCTGAGACCGTGTGTGTGTGTGTGTGTGTGTGTGTGTGTGTGTGGGTGTGTGGGTGTGTATATAGACAGGCAGCTTTGTGATGGACTGATTGGAGAGCCTTCAAAAGGCTTAAGGCCCCTGACGGGACCGTGGTCCATTTCACGGGTATGAGGGAGCTCCTGACGAGGGCGAAGGTCAGGTGTCGTCGTCCGTGTCCTCGATCAGGACTTTGGTGTCTCGCATTTTTGATCTGAGCAGGAAGGAAAGAAGAATAGTTAGCATGAAATTCGATATAAGAATAAAGTGAAGCAGAGTGTGTTATATAAATGAACAAGGGCAGGGATTAAAACAAACAAACAAAAAAACAAAAAAAACGACATCGTCATCTCTGTTTAGTGCTCCATTCCGAATATTCGTTTCTGTATTTGTATTCGGATTTAAACCTGAAGTGGATAGTTATACACAGAAGGATGATAATGAACACTGTAAATGCTGTAACACTGTAAAAGTTACCGTTAATGAATGTAGTCTCATTTATATATATATATATATATATATATATATATATATATATATATATATATATAGATAGATAGATAGATAGATATACACAGATGATGTAAAGTTGCTCGTACTGTGAGGCGAGGCGAGGTCGTCTCAGCGACATGCTGTAGCTCCTCTTCCAGCTCTTCTTGCCCTGCCGGTTCCTGACGCCGTCCTCCTGGTCCATCATCTGCTCCAGCAGCGTCTGGTCGTCGGCGTTGAGCGGAGCCACCGAGATGTCCCGCACCGCTCGGAACTCGCCGCAGTTGTTCAGATGCTCGTTCTCCAGACGGAAAAAGTTCCACACAAAGCGTCTGATGATGACAGAAAAGACGAAGGTACGTGACATACTTGAAAACCAGTGACTTTAACATTAACTTCACATAGATGGCTATGTGAGTGTGTGTGTGTGTGTGTGTGTGTATGTGTGTGTATGTGTGTGTATGTGTGAGAGAGAGAGAGAGAGAGAGAGAGAGAGAGAGAGAGAGAGAGAGAGAGAGAGACATGACCTTTGTCAAATACTACTATGGGGAAAAAAAAAAAAAAATCAGATTTTCTCCCAATTTGGTTAGCAAGCTTTTATTTATTTATTTATTTACTTTAAAGCTTTTGGCACTAATGTCAAATAACGTGGGAGGCGTTTTTAATACAGACTAAAAGAAACAAACGGGTTTATGATCATTAACTCCTTCCAGTAAAGTTTCTAATGTAGTACATTGTCTTTGCGCCCTCAACAAAAAGTCAGCAATCGTTTGAGAATGTTTCCACTACGAGATGTTTTCTCTCGATATATCTAACCGCGAGACGACCATGTGTCCGCGTTTCCGCAAACCTTCTTATGTAACGTGTAGTAGTGCTTCTCACCTGAAGACCTCCAGCGGCGCGAGAACAGTGGCCAAAATGTCGGTAATAAAGGGGTATGAAGTCAGTACCCCAAGTGAGAGAGGAATGGTCCAGGCAAAGCGCAAGATCACGTCTTCTAATATGGCACAATAATAGTAAGCCTGGTGTGAAACGAAGTAAAAGCAGTTAGAGGTGGAAATCTTACTGTACTGGAAAAAAGCTGACTATTCAAAACATGACACAGAAAATGTAGCTTAAAGTTCTTCGCTCTACTGTACTGAAGAATACGTCAAACCAGTACCTCTAGTAACCAACAGGTACTTTTTAGTAACCTAAAATTTTTGTGTTGTTACACACCAGCCATACAGAAGCCATATTTCAAGCAAAATGACTGAAAGTATACACAAATGAACTGCTGTAAATAAAAGCTACCACTGAGTGTTTTGCTTACTTTCTGTGGGTAGACGATCTCCTCGCGGAGAAGCGTGTTCTCCCCAGCGTTGCGGTCGAACAGACCCCAGTCCATCTTCAGGTCCCAGATGAGTGTGTAACAGGAGTTGATTATTGAGCAGGCGATCAGCAGGTAGAAGAAAATGTCCGTGTCTGAATGGTTGTCGGCTGAAGAAGAGCGTCGGATCAAAATATCACTCGTTAAAAAGTGCTCAAATATTAACCACGATGATTTATCACAATTACTCGGCTTACTGACTGTTACAAAGCACAGACGCCGTATGTACTGTTTACGTTTTGCAATTTCCCAAGGTTTAATATTTGGACTCTAAGTCACTGACATGAAAAAGCGTACCATTTCTCGTCTAATGTGAAGTGTAGATGAAGCACTCACCTTTGTGGGTCTTGTAGAGTGCCGCAAAAGTCACCACGAAGAAGGTGGTTGAGTATTTGCCAGCGTTAACTAAGTGAGGGAAGGCACGCTTCGTGTCTCTGTAACGCCTCAGGCACTGCACGAAGCGGAACCAGGCTGGCAGACACTGGATGACGGCTCGCACGCCGTACGAATACGTGTTGCACGTACCTAAAGGATTAAATAAATAAATAAATGAATGAATAAAGCAAAGAAATGATTCCACATCAGAGATACACATCATCATCATCATACAGTAAACAGCTCACTGTCGTTAAAGATGAATAAATTATTCAAAACTATTCCAAATAGACCCTCTTCCTCCCTGCGTATTCTCACTGGATTAAAGAGGTCATGCAATATCTTAAACTAGAGAAGATAAGATACTCTCTTCAAGGGTCTGTTTTGAAATTTTATGATATCTGGCAGCCTTTCTTGACATTTGTAGAAAAAAATGGAAGCAAACAATGTAACCCCATAATATGTTGTAAATCCCAGTATCTTTATTTATTTATTTATTACTAATTTATTTCATTTACTTTATCTTTATTTGGGTAAATATGTAAGGTGACTGGTTTAACTTAGAGGAGTTGGTCTGGTGGGTGGGTGGGTATTGAAAACGTTCAATAAACAGACCTTGATCAAAACTATTCCAAATAATCAACTTCAGGCCGTACCGCTATTAATCTCGAGGTTATCGTAGGACTTCAGCCAGTTCAGCTCCACGCTGTAGAAGCAGATCAGGTACTCCAGGTCCATGAGGACGACGGCCAGCGAGTTGAGCTGATCAGCCAGCCAGAAATCAGCAAAGCCCACTCTGTGGAACGGAGCGGTGACCACTCGGAACTGAGAGGAACAGGAGAAAGAGAATAATAATAATAATAATAATAATAATAATAATAATAATAGTACTAAAACTTTTTATATGTAACCTTTCATTTGCAATAAAATCTTAATTTACTTTGTATTTGAGCAAACTCAATAAAATAAAATGAGTACGGCATTATATAAGAACAATCAGATAAGAGTAACAAATCACGAGAATGCAATTTTAAACCATTACCATTAGGTTTTCAATTAAGGTGATACGATATAATTATTTAATATCCGAAATGTCCGGAAAAGAAAATGCCCTAGAAACAGAAATGGCACAAGCAAGAGTGCGGTCACACTGAATATCGGCACCGTAGCTAATCGCAGCCGTGCCGAAGTTCAGTCTAACCGCACGACTGTGAGTGCGATATTGCTTTTACACGACGGTTCTATAAACAAGAAATTAATTTCGAGTAAGTGACATTTCAGACACAACATACAAACGCTTTGTTTATTTAAATATTATTTAAATTTATTTAAATGTTTACTTTTGATCCGCTAGCAGACCCCGAAGAAGCCACACTCACTTTATAGCCTGTCAGCTAGCTGGCTAGCTAGATCACGTTGATTTGTACATTCCCGTTAAAGGTCTTCATCCATACTTCATCTGACAGGTATTCATATTTTAAGCCAAAAGCTATATTCATGGAAAATGTATTGTTACCCAAACTTGGTCAAATCTATCATTCACGTCTTGATTTGCATGGCCATATTTTCTTCTCCTGATTTAACAGCAGCCAAACCGACTGAAATATTATTTTGTTCATCACTAACATTAGCCATGTTATCTAGGTAGCCAAGATGAAGGTTTCCAGGTACCGCGTCATCTGTTTAATCTCAGACTTGTCTGGTCCAAACATGTGGAGGTTTACACAGTGACATCACTCACTGAGTTCTTACATAACACTCCCTGAATCTTTTTTTTTTTTTTTTTTTTGGCTTTCAATGGAACTGCTGATGAAGTTTTAAATTTATAACTTAAACTCCATTTACACTTTTCACGTTCATTAAGCAGTCGGACATTTTAAAAGTATTCACACAGGATGACACACCCGTGGAGCGTTCAGGCTCTTACCAGCAGCTTGAGGAGCCAGAAGCGGGATTTGTAGTAGCATGTCTTGAAGGGGTTGATGAGGAAAAGCAGGAAGAAGCCGTACAGTGCCAGAGGACAGGCTTGAATTGGGATCTTTAAGGAATCGGAGAAGAGGCAGGACAAAATGCTGACACACCACAGCATGCCGAGAAAGCCTGCGATCTGCAAAATAAATAAATAAATAAATAAATATAATAATAACAATAATAATAAAATACGTCACAACGAAGTTATTTTACGTTACTGGTGAAGCAAAGTGAAAAGTGGAAACAGGAACTAGTTTTGAGTACAGTAAATGTAACTATAAACAGATAAAAACTACTAACGTGTGTTTTTTTTTAACACAGTAAACTCACCTCAAACAGGTGCTGGTGCGAGAGGTTGTTGCGAGGGTTCAGCTCAAAGATGAGCACGTGATTGACGCCCGCCTGCCTCCAGCCGTACGTGTTGATGCCCAACAGGAAGAGGAACTCGATGAGCAGGAAGCCGCCCCGGTAGATCCGCACCAGCGGCCACACGTTCTTTGGGAGGGTTTCTGACAATTGCAGCACTTTTGCTATCGCTTTAGACAAGAAAAGAGTCTTCATTTCAGGGAATATACATATACCAAAAAAAATTACAGTATCTTACAACATAACAGTTTTTAAACAGACATTAAATGACAACATCAAGTAGCAGCAGAGAACGTGTTTAATTACATACTAAGGAACATGCTAGAATGGTGTTTCATGCTATTTTTTCCATTATATGTTATTATTTCCATTATATATATATTTTTTAAAAAGTCTACAAGTTCGTGCTTGGCATTTTCAGACATAACTGTTTAACACATTGTTATGGTGTCACATTAACATCAACACTGATTGGTGGCTCTTTTTAAGAAGATTTAACACAATAAAAGACCCAAAATCAAGAAACAGGCCTGAGTACATTTTAATCTAAACCCTACAGAGCTCTACTGTATATCCTTCCCATGTTCTCAGGGTCACCGTAAGGTGCGCCTAAGTTTTCCACCGTCAGAACGTCTACAGCACGTTTATGCTTCCTCTCTCATTGCGACTCCATGATTTATTTATTTTCCTACTTGAGAGGTTATATGAGCCGTACCTGTGATGCTGATGGTGACCATTAATACAATAAAGACTCCACAGTAAAGTCCGACTCTGAAAGTGGTCCACGCCGGCGCAGGCTGAAACGGAAGAGAAATAATCAAACTGTCACTAACGGATACAAACAGGCAAAAGCAAACCTGGAGTAGGTCGCTTCAGACTGTTGCCGCAATGAGTTCTGTCAAATGCTGAGACAGCGAAGTGTTTTTAGGAGCAGAAAAACTCCATTTTGGCCAAAACCTAATTTTTTGTCTTTTTGTCAGCCACAGTGATGTCTGCTGTGATACTGGATGAAACACAGCACTGCTTTTAAACCCCAGTTTTATGCCATGGATATCTCACCTGTGCTGCACCTAAAGGAGGCACTCGAAGCCTTTTCATGGCTTTCTGTCTGTCGCCGCCTTCCAGTTCAGTGGTAACCAGAGTCTGGAGGAACAAAAAGGAAGAATCTCAGATGAATCTGTTTTTCCGTTTTCTTTTTAATTATTATTTCACGGTGCACTATCATCCCGTTATGAAGCATCTTAACCCTCTTCTGTTCTCATACCTCTGTCTCAGAAATGAGCTGAGTGATCTTCTTGCAGGTGTAGAAGGGCGCCACCTCGACGTGAGCGACCCGCCAGTCGGCCCCTCGCGCCGTCTCAAAGATCTTATCATGCTTCTTCAGAATCTTCCGGAAACCGGTGAAGTTCAGGTTCTGTAGGAGAGGAAATGGAAATGATATTTCACACTTTACAAAATGGTGCAGCTGGTGTTAATTTGATGCAGGAGGATTAAAGCTGAGCTGGCAGAAACAGAAAGCGTGGAAGGAAGAAGGTGGACGCTGCTTGCTAAAAGAGACTGCATAACTAAAATATGAAATAATTTAAAAATCAAATCCACTTGAGTATAAAATGATTCAGGAGAATCCACAAGCACGTGAAACGTTACAAGCTGCTCCTGATGTCTGAGATAGTAACTGAGATAAAGGGGGTGTATGGGAGGTGTGACCTGGTAGTTCTGCAGCAGGATGAGGCTGAGGTAGAACTCGCTGAAGGCCAGCTGCAGGTCCTTGATGTTGCGGTGTTTGCAGCGCTCCTGCTGGGACAGGTGGAAGACGGCACGGCGGCGAGGCCGCAGGCCCGGGGCTCGGCTGCTTTCGCGCTGGGCGTCCAGAGACGACTGCAGCTCGTTCTGCAACGTGGCGAAGCGCCGCTGAGCCTCGGCCAGTTTCTCTGCACGAGGGCAGACATACAGACAAAAATATTAGCTTTGGAAAGGACGATGGACTGATGAATAGGATGCTACATGTAAAAACATTATCTGTGGGTTCGAGGTTCTAGACGTTTAGGGTGTTTTTGTGGTTGCAAAATGAAATTCTGACACTAGTAGACCAGAATTCTGAATATTTTAAAATCTGACTAGTGGTGAAAATATATACTGTGGAACTCCCTTCCATCTGATCTTAGAGAAGCCCAATCTCTTAGTACATTTAAATCTTCTCTTAAACCTTATGTTTTTAGGATTGCTTTTATTTAATTACTTTGTTTTGTTTTGTTATTAAATTATTGTTATTACTATTATTGTTATATACTCTTATGTAAAGCGCCTTGAGAGGCCTTTTTAAAGGTGCTATATAAAATAAAGTTTATTATTATTATTATTATTATTATAATAATATATGCAAAATCATTTTTAGCAGTAAGACATTGAATTTGTGGTCATATTGGTTTTTGGATATGTTCTGTGGCTAGTTACATAGTTTGTTGGCTATAAGGCACTTTATTAGGTACATCTACCCAGGTCCATCGATTATATTGTGCACAGAAACAGATGTTCAGATGGTGTGTGTGTGTGTGTGTGTGTGTGTGTGTGTATATATACATACACATACATACAAGGGCCTCAAGTGTAGCTACAAGGTAGAAGCTAAGAGCGTACTGATCTGTGTCTGTGAGAAAGAGTGTTCTGGATTACAATGTGCCGTGTTTACATTCGTGTACCTGAATAAAACGTGTTGATTTTGGCCAGCTCCTTCTCGCATGTTTGGAAGAACTTCTCCTCGAACTTGGCGTAGTATCTCTTAACCGTGTCTTCGTCTGTGACTAGAGACAGACACAGAGACAAGAGACAGAATGCAAGTGTGAGAACGAGAGGTGACAAATGGGGATGGGGATTAAATCTTCTCCCTCCGTTTCAGTCCAAACATCTTGGGTTTGTGCATATTTGTGAGCTTGCCCATTTGGAGCTGCGATGTAAGCAGCCTGTCCTCTCCGAGTGTGTGTGTAACGCTGCTTCCATAGTTACGCAGGCAAACACGCCGCAGTGGGAACGTCGCCGGGGGAATTCTCTAACTGTACCGAGCATCTCTGCGCTGCAAAAAAAAAAATCCATCGGTGGTAATATCGTGGTTGCATTATATCAATATGGGACGGTGCTATTAATATAACATCACAATAAACATCATAGTAAAGAACTAGCAGGAATCGTTTGGGGAAAACTTTCAAAGAGCCTTAACGCTGTTGACTGTAAACACCATGTTGCCAGAGAGATGTAGGTGAGCGAAATCTGCCTCGAGGGACAGAAAAGTCAAGAGCAGGGCCCACGTCCAGACGGCCAGGCGCTGAATCACTGTCTGCACGAGTGACTAAGACGTACTAAGTCGCACACAAATAACAAGTTGGTCTAAAGATTTCGGTTTGGGAAAAAAACAAAAAACAAAAAAACAATGCAGCAGTCACATCATCCAAAGTGTCTTTGTTAGCTGATACTGTTTCAGCCCTGATGTCAAGACTAAACCAAATGCCAACATAATACAAGTATAAATTGATTATTAAACTTGTTTGTGCTAGCTAAAGCACTAGCTGTTACTATAGAAACGATAACATGTTAGAACAAGCAAACTATGATTTGCCTTGTAGCCGGAACTGCTGACTGAACCATGCTGACCAATCAGAATTGAGAATTCAACATTAAATAATAAACACAAAAACTGTATGTTCGATCTTACGAAAAATCTTCATCTTGAATTAAAACATGCATCGACACTTGAGCACTTAAATTTGTGGAACCCTACGAGCACAATGACGTAAAATTTCCCGCTGCTTAAAGGAATAGTTCGGTCAATTGCTGAGAAAGTAGTTGCTGACCTCAAATGTAGTAGAGCGGCTAGGCTGTTAAACGTTAGCACTTTTTCGTAAAACTTTCGTAAAATAGCAAAATTAAGTCTATTTCTTTATTCTATAAATATACAAATCAAATCCAAGTATGCGTGTGATGATTTAGACACAAAGTTTAGACACGATGATAAAGTATGATTGAGTACATCTGCGATAAGGAGAAAGTTGAGTATATTTAATGTTTAACCGTTAACTGTTCCTTTAAGCTACTCGGTATGTAGACAAATCATTTTTCTTTGCCAGATAAGACTTAAGAACACTGAACTGCAGAGCGAAGTGTGCAACCGCTCAATGCGACATGCCAACTTATCAACGCGTTCTTATCAGTAATGCTCGTTATCGCTGATAAAGAACGTGCGTAAACAGCCTGGGTAAACAAGGCGAGGGAGAAATAATCGACCTGAGGCCAGGTAAAGTGATAGCAGACGTGCTAAGAGGTGAACTACGAGTGCAGTAAGGTTGCGTGACTGGGTGGTGTTGCAATGAGCTCAGACAACGAATCGATCCAGGTCCATTTCAGCAACAGCTTTCAAACAACAACAACAAAAAACAACAGATTTTACACTCTAATTTTTGGTCTTAATAAATTTTCAGATTTTCACGGCACTTGTACTCAACACTGAGTCTTCGATTACTTCATTGTTCAAGACTTTTAATTATTTTAGCATTAGTTATTCATAACTCACCTTAAAGGACTAAACAGGTCTTTTTTTTTTTTTTTTTTTTGCCTTTTTCTCATCAACCCCTTACTCCAGAGAGTTTCATTCAAAATTCAATAAAGAAAAGAAACTGTTAAAAAAATCAGGCGCACAAAAAGTAATTACACAACCGTTTATGAATGTTATTAAAGTTTGAAACAAAAAAGGCAATAAAAAGAAAAAATTATGAATGTTATTTAAGTTTCATTATGTTTGAAGCAAAAAGCCAAAGAAAAAAAAATTGATGAATGCTAAAATGTAATAATTACTGTATGTTCAAAGCAAAAATTTTACGAACGTTAAGTTTCATCATTATATTTGAAGCTAAAAGGCCATGAATCAAAATACATTTTATGAAGTTGTTTAAGTTTCATAATTATGTTCAAAGCAAAAGGATGATCACTTTAGGTTAAAAGGTTAAAATTTGGTCACAAATGGTACAGACAACCCCATAATTACTGGCCACATAATAAAAATTAATATATAACTAATAATATAAGCAATTACTCGTACACTATATGACCAAAAGTATGTGAACATCTGACCATCACACTCATATGTGCTTGTTGAACATCCCATTCCAGATTTAGTCCCCTTTTGCTATTTTGTTATAATAATAATAATAACTTCCTCTAGTCTGCGAAGTCTTTCCACTAGATGTTGGAGCGTGGCTGTGGGGATTTGTGTTCATTCAGCTACAAGAGCATTAGTGAGGTCAGGTGCTGATGTTGGTGAGGAGGTCTGGGGTTCAGTCGGTGTTCCAGTTCATCCCAAAGGTGTTCAGTGGGGTTGAGGTCAGGGCTCTGTGCAGGACACTCGAGTTCTTCCACTCCAACCTTCACACACCATGTCTTCATGGAGCTCGCTTTGTGCACAGGGGCATTGTCATGCTGGAACAGGTTTGAGCCTCTTAGTTCCAGTGAAGGGAAATTGTAATGCTACAGCACACAGAGACATTCTATACAACTGTGTGCTTCAGACTTTGTGGCAACAGTTTGGAAGGTCCACATATGGATGTGATGGTCAGGTGTCTACATACTTTTGGCCATGTGGTGTATATTGAGCTTAAGTACTGCTGACACATTAAGACAATTTTATCCAAATTTACGTTTTTTTTGCAGCATCAAGCCTCTTCCTGCAAGGTCGAAGATGCTTGGAGTTATGAACCCTCCTCAATGTATGCTTTTATATTAGTACTATCATTACTGCGTTTTCAAATGACCCGAGGTTACTAGCTAACAACTCCAGAAACGTCTGTAAATCTGAACTTGCCATTGTTACTCGAGTGCCAGTTGAAACATTTGTTTTTTACTAAACGTTATAAATGATCAGGAATTCAATATTCGGTAACTGTAGCCCCAGTAGGCTGAATCTGAGTAACAGAAAATACATAGAGATGTAGAAGTACTAGCTAGAGGTGAAGTAGTGTTCTGGGATATTCTTCTAGACAGAAGATTCACTCCAGATTACACAGGACTTTGTCGAAGCTTTGAAATGTGGCCCTAGTCCAAATCAAACACAGCTTGTGATGTTTCTCTCAGCGTTAGAAACAGAGGACCATGGGAACTGAGCCACAGGTTTGGGTAACCCTCTGTGTGAAGCCTGCAAATGGGTCAGTTTGTCTGGACTCGGGTGTGTTGAAGCCCTGGAGGTAACACACACACAGCTCGATTACCCTAGCGCTGTGGGCCTGGAGCAACTGCTTTCTCACACAGCTGGACAGCGAAGGATGCAAAGGACTATGGGAAATGTTTGTGATTTGCTGCAAACCCTGAAGAGCTTCTGAACAAGACACATTCATCCTGCAGCTCCAGTACGAGCAAGAGTATTAGTAATAGTATCATATATCACATTATTTGTTTATTACAATTTTAAGTATCGCTCCACTCTTGGCTGCAAACCTTTTTTCATGCCCCCACAAGACGCTCATGAGGTAACTTTTGGTCCACTAGACTCGGCAGACGAATTGAGAAACCCCTCATCTTGAGGGTGAAATTTTGAGCACATGATCTCAGCCTCAGTCTGGCCGACGCTGTTATAATAACGCACGTAACTTTGCGCCCAAAAGTCTCAAAATGAGGGGTTGAGGCTGGCAGACAACGCCACAATCGGTCTTCTCGAGCTAACGTCACCTCTGTAGCCGCCATTACGCTGCAGCTTCATCTTTACAGGTGCTAGCGTGCTCGAAATCCACAATAATCACCATTAAGTGCACTTAACCAACACCCCTAAAAAGAGCGTAAACAGACAGAGAAAGCAGATTACTGTTATTTGCAGATAATTACAACCGACTCGAGCCCACGTCTTTGAGGAAGCCTGAGCTCAGTGTGAGGGGGAGTGTGGCTTTCTAGCAGCTCAAATGGAGGAAAGAAAAACAAACCAAAAATGGCGACAGCATCACGACAAGAATCTGGGCATGATGCCTGAGAGCGTGTGTGTGTGTGTGTCAGAGAGAGAGAGGGAGAGAGAGAGTGTGTGTTCAAACTATGCATGTGCCAAAATTATTTCGATCTTCATATTTTAATAGCTGCCTAACCATTATTGAGACCCCCAGAGAACATATCTAAACAAGCATCATGAAGCCCAAGGAGCTAGCAAAAGGAAGTTCTGGAAAAATATCAATCCGGGTTTGGTTATTTAAAAAAAAAAAAAAAAAAAAAATCCCAACCTTCAAACATCCCACAGATCATCAATAAAGCCATTAGTAAAAAAAACTGAAAGAACTGTGAATCCACCGAAGGTAAGTGACCAGATAAGAAGGGCAATACTCAGAGTAAGTCTAGTGGATGCTGCCACCACCATGCTTCACTGAGGAGAAAGATGTTCTCAGTGCTGTGTTGTGTTGTGTTTCTGCCAAATAGAAACCTTTGTGCCATATTCAAAAAGTTACATTTTGCTCTTTTTCTCACGTTTGTTGGGTCTCAATATTCAAACGGGAGCTCATATGGCTCGCCAGCCTTCCGTAAAGCCCAGCTTTGTGGAGTGTCTGGGTTTGTCCTGTGAACAGCTTCCCGTCTGAGCTGTGGATCTCTCCAGCTCATTCACAGTTATTCCCTGGTACTCTTTGCACATACGAGTCCCTGTGTAAAGTGCATGAGCGCATTCATTATAAACCTGTAATTTGCAGCAGATACTACTGTTATAGAAAACTAAACATCTTCTGACCAATCAGAAACAAGACCTTAACAATGCTATGGCAGAACTATGCATTTATTGCCTTGGATGAACTGTCCTTCCTTTTTTTTTTTTTTTTTTGCTAACAGTAAAACACAGCTGTTTGCAATGAGCCATGAAAATATTCCACTTAGGGTAGCATCTTTTTTTTTTTTTTTTTTTTCACTTAGTCGACGTGACTAAGCACAACATGTTTTGCTCTTCAGCAAGGAAAAAAAAAATAAAAACCATGGTCAAGGCTTGTGGTGCAAAGGCTGGTGTGTGTATATTTGGATCTATGTTTTGAAGAATAGCATGAACATTACTGGTGCCTTCTCTGCATTCTGTACAGCTTACAGAAGTAAATTTGCAAATGAGCATGTCGTAAATGAGACTGAAAGTCACTGAGAGCGGCTGCTCTGCTGCCAAGAACATGTCCGCTCATTCTTCCTGTGACACAGACAAAGCAGGCGGAATTCCCAGAATAATATTGACCTAGTGAGTAATTTGGAATCAGGCTTTCAGACGTGAATGATGACAAATACGACGTTAATGTCGAATGTAAATAATCAGCGTATTGTCCTTAATTTATCACTGATGTTTAATAAAGGACAAGGCCAACAACTGAAGGTCAGAGCTGGCAGGTGAACAATAATCAAAGTACATGCTGATAATCTGTAATGCCATACATCACAGTAGTGAACCAGCATGATATTCCTTATCCTTGGACACTTTAGATTATCCTCACAAAGGAGTAAAAAACTTGTAGGAAAATAATCTACTTTGGAGTGACAATATTACCTCAGCCCCATTACACCATCCTGTTGTTGATTACTTTCCTACAACAGCACTTCTTCCTACAACTCATCATCGCCCTGAGAACGCCATGCATTCTCCGCAAAGCGTGGTGGTGGTAGCATCGCGCTTGCTTCTCTGACTGAATGCTCTCTGTGCAGAGTCATGCTTGTGCCATAGTCTTTCCATTTTTTAAAAAATAATAACGGATGCCATATATAACGTTTAGTGTGTTCGGTTCACAGATGTTCCACATCTTCACAACACATCTGTTCTAACACTGTGTTCTGGAGTCACGATACGGCAAAATATTTTCTGCCTTAGGTTTCAGATTGTTGTCTTTAACAGTATGGAGCTCTTTTTTTTTTTTTTTTTTTTAGATAAATTGTAAAACACTTATGCTTTACCTTTTTTTCCCAGTTAAAAAAAAAAAAAAAACACACAGGGGATGCAAAGTTTCACCTTAACTGGCAAAGAAGAGTTAACTATCTATCAGGGTTAAAAAATTTTTCTTACTGTTGTCCAACTTTATATTCACTGAAGACAGTCACAAATTTTATCAAACTGAATCAAATTAAAATGTTAGAAAACTTTCACCAACGTAAAAGTCTCACATTCGCTACCAGGAAGCTCTTTTGTATTATTATTTTTTTTTTGGATGAAGAGATGTCTTCCCTGTTTTTTTAAAAAAATATTTTTACCTCTTTTTTTTTTTTGAACAAAGTAAATATAATTATAGAGAAGAAGAATCAGACTAAACGGGATTAAGAAATTAACACCTCATAAGGCCGGTCATCATCCTGCGCCATTTCTTGCACGAGTGTAAGTTTAAAAATAAACGCTTATCACGACGTAAGCTGTAATTTATGGGAGACTAACACGGCTCAGACTGAGAGCAACTGGACGTGCACGTGCAATTAAGAATATGCAGAATGTGCTGTTTAATTACTCCATTACTTCCTCTTCCTTGGTTTCCTTCACAGTTTATTTAATTTTTTTTGTCATTAACTTCAAAAAGCAAGCAAACTAATTTAGGCTGATTTAAAATAAAAGATATTTAAACATGTGTAATATGGTTAATGCAATAAAATGACATTCGATAAAATCCGAAACAAGGCCAAAAAATTTAGACAAGGTTAAAAAAAACAAAACAAAAAAAAAAACAATATAAAATGAAATAAAATTTTAATGTAAAAAAATGTAAATAGTAATGTATTATGTAAATTTTTAGGGAAATGTTTAAAGTTGAAAAATCATAAAAAAAAAGATTAAAAAAAAAAAAGATTAAAAAAATTTATGAATTTGACTGGTGTTTTTATATAAAAATATTTTAAAGATCCTATTTCTTTTTTTTTCTTTTTTTTTTTTTTTAAGAAAATGAATTTAATCACAATATAAGGAAATATTTTTCAGTGCAGTCGGAGGGACAGCAACAAAAAGAAACTCAAATGCAGCTAACACGTCAACGTTTGATGTTTTGCATCTGAGACAAAAACGAGCACGCAACAGTTTAGCTTACTGTATTTTTGGCCGCATGACTGCACCAGGCAAAAGAGATTGTATCTGTATTCATATTAAAAGAAGTCATAATATGCAAAACGTTGACATGGCTATACGTAGAAGGCTTGATAAAAGTCCTGCTTCCTTGAACACATAAATAGATACCACGTCGCTATCGTTTCTTACATCCTGTGTACATTTTAAGTGAGAACCGAGAACCTGCATGTCTTTCATCCTGCTGGTACTCTGAAGATCTCAGCGAAGGCTTTCACCGAGCAGAAACGTACTGAATTCCTGATGGGAGAAGAACAGGGACGTTCCTCCTCTGAGCTGCTTAGCAACCGGGAGAAATCTCTCTAGGTTTCGAATGAGCTTGTTGTTTCTCAGTGAAAGCTACCCAAGCCATCAGTGATGTACATCTCCCTTAACCAACGCTCAAATTCGATTAAAACTCGGAGCTAAACCAGACCCTCACAGCAAGTCTGTTTTCATTTATCCCATCTGTACCGTGTACATGCATCCTAAGCCTTCGGAGGGGTTCAAGACCTCAAGTGGCTCTACTTTATCAGAAGTAGAGTATTCTGCCTTTCCTTGTTGCTGGGGTGGTGAAGGAATAAACCCCTTGTGGGGGCTGAGGTTGATTAGTTTCCTCCAACAGCACATTCTGAAATGTTTTATTCCTCTCATACCACAGCAATTTGCCAATGATTACTTTCTCAATCTATTTACGAACATACTTTTTATCCACGAAGAGTTACTTCTCATGTTATTGAACATCCATGAAACAAGTTATACTCGTACCCTCGCTTTCTCTTCAAGTTAAGAAGGCAGAAAAAATGCAGGTTGTTACCGGAAAACTTCAAGGTCCTCCATCCTGTACAGTTGTTTTGCGTGTATTTGTTGTCTACATGTACTGTGTCCTAATTTGCACTACATGTTGTCCTCTGATTAGCTTCATTATATCTACACACAGAATGGTGCGAAAAACAAAAAACATCCAGTGAGAGGAAGTTCTGTGGGCGGAAACGCCTTGTTGATGAGTGAGATCGGAGGAGAATGGCCAGACTGGCTCCAGCTGAACTCAAATAATCACTCTTTACAACCGTGGTGAGCAGAAAAGCATCTCAGAATGCAAACCTTGAAGCGGATGGATGAGCTACAGTCGCTGAAGATCACAGAAATCACGTTGTGTCCTCATTCTGATGTTTGATGTGAACATTAACAGACCCTGTACCTGCATGAGTTTATGCACTGCCCTGCTGCCACGTGATTGGCTGACTGGATAATTGCATGAATGAGTGTAAAGTGCGTAGGTGTTTGAAATAAAGGGGTCAGTGAGTGTATATGGCTAGATGATAAAGTTCTCTCCTCTACTATCTAAAGACTTTCCTGTGTCGGAAAACTTAAAGATACATCTTTACCTCTGACTGTTACAACGTGCTGACACTGGAGACTCCTTCCATAAGTGTTAAGTAAACTTCTAGCGCATCATTTACTGTACTTTTTTTTTGTTTAATGTCAAAACAATGTTTTAATTCATTCGTTATTATTACGATAACGTGATCGAGAGAGAGAGAGAGAGAGAGAGAGAGAGAATTCATCATGGCTGGAGTGTAGAGCTGATATTTAATACTGATACTTTGATATTTACCCTCAATCGATGGAGCCTGGTCCTGGGCGGAGTACAGCATCTCCTTAAAAGCCTGTGGAAGCAAGAGAAAAAAAAAAACACCATGAGACACGATTTCCAGCGTTCACGTTACACACCAGCAGGTGGGCTGAGGAATACGGGAACCGAGCCACGAGAGTTCAATTCACTGTGAGGAGACGAGGAACTGTCTAGCTAGACAGAAGGAGAGGAAATGGAAGATAATAACAGTGTTTCATCGCATTTCCATTTGCCCAATGAGACATAACAGTCATCCAGAAATCCACACCGAAATAGATACGTTAAAATAACCCAAGAGCTGGAACAAGTACATTGTGTTAAATAATAATGTTACTCTAATGAACTCGGCTAGAGAGGCCAGTGTGTCCATTTTATTCATGAGGATGTTCCACATACTCTCAGTGTTAAAATCATAAAATTTTAAGATTGAACTAAAAAGTCTTAAAAGACATTTCTACGATAAATTATATGTCTTACGATATACTGGTTTGCTGTTGTGTTGCATTTAAAACAAACTGTAAAATAAAAGCTAAGTTTGCTGATAGTTTTATTTAATGACTAGAAATAGAAGAAGTTATTTAACATTGAAATTAAGGGGAAAATAAACAATTTAAAAATTTTTAAAATATTTTAAGAAACACTTACAGGCCAAATTTTTAACATTGATCAAAAGAGATTTGAACTGTTATAAAACATTAAAAATGTTGAAAAAAAAAAGATATAAAAATATAAAGATACCTGCAATAGCTCAGAAATGTGTATTGTGGAAAAAATTGATCACAGTGTCGGTCAACTGATGAAAATTCTCTAACTCTAACTAACTCTAAGACATTAGTTAGTTTAACTGAAAAAAATTGACTTAGTTGCTACACAACTAGCAGGTTAGTTAGAAAGGAGGCTAGTTCAACAATGAAAATACTACACAAACGTTTTTTCACAATTTTACAAATATTGACAACAACAACAAAAAAGTCAATTTTTCTCTACGGCTTGTTTAATGAATTTATGTCTTTTAACCTTAATAACATTCAAAACATTACACTAGCTATCCAAATATTAGCTAACTTAGTTAAACTTAGTTTCAGGTCATTAACAGCAATAGAAATGGGCTGTAATGTTGCTGTAAATATAAATTAAAACTTGGAAAGTTCAAATAAAACACGGTAACATTAACAAACCATGAACATTAAAAATAAACCTTACGTAATATGTTTTTGTTTAACTGTTAACTAAATAGCTCTGCTCTGATTAACGTTTCTATATGAAGTAAGTTAAAGTTACAGCAATGTCCTAAATGTTGGTAACTTACTGAACTGTGGTTTGCGGCTGTAAATATTGGAGCTTGTTTTACAGTTAAAAACAACAAACATGTTCGATCATCGCGGGCTTCAATTAACTTATTAACTAAACGAACTTCGGTTAATGCAGGTGTTGATTATATCGCATATTTGGGTTACTATTTAAAAAAAAAACATCTCTATACACAAGTTTTGGTTACGTATATTTGGTTATTGCTGATGTTTATGGTTTGTTGATGTTAACTAATGTGTTAGATAATGTCAGTTAACAGAATCATGTAATGTGTAAAGCATTAGCTAATGAATCAGCTGATTAAATACAGGAACTTTGGTCTTTCCTGGTCAATATTCAGTTACCAGGACTAATGAATGTTTCCCTTTGTTTGGCAGATTTCTCCAGACTTGAGACCATTTGCACCAAGAAAGAGTGCTTACAAGGACTGATCTTTGGTCCATCTGAAAACACTGGTCTGAGGTTCAAGTCAACTGAATTAGACCTGCAGCAATCAGGCAACGAGTGACTCAATTCCTAGAACTTGTCAAGTTACTTCCTTTTCCAGGTTTCACAGTGTTGGTCACGTTGTGGTCTGCAGATAAAACAATGTTTTTTTTTCCCCCACAATACAGTTCAAAAATGACTGAATCGCACCTGTACGTAACCAAGCCCCTTTAACTGTAAGGCAAGTAAAGAAACACTACTTAACTAAATAATACAGAAAATAATTTATATAAACGAAAGCAAGCATTTGATCCTACTTTGTAAAACATTTCTACACAGCAGAAGTGACGTATAGAATTGCACAATCGATCCAGGGTTCTGAAGGAAATCTGTCTGTGTGAAAAACAAACCTCTGATGAAGTCACATCCAGAATAAACCCAGAACTGATCATGAAACCAGACTGGAGTTTTAAGGCCAATTGTGAAACGCTGTTAATTAGCTTGGGAAACTTCACACTAGTTAGTTATGACTGTAAAAAAAAGAGATTAAAAAAAAAAAAAAAAGGAACTTGACGTTTAGAACTAGCAATTGAGCCAAAACAATCGCCTCAGTCTTGCTCACTAGGACTGTTTGAATGTTTTTGTTTCTGTTTGCACGTTTTTTGTTTCTTATGTTCTATAAAGCTGCTTTGAGACAATGTTCATTGTTAAAAGCACTATACAATAAAATTGAATTGAAAACGATGATATCAACTAAAAAAAATCTGTCAAGAAATATCACTGCTAATTAGCTAGATAGCTATCCCAGCTATCGCTGTTAATTTTGTAAGGTATAAAACAGTGGGGTCATGCTGTTATAGAAAAACAATCAACGATGGAGCGATCTGATGCTGCGTGAGGTGAAGATGATTGTTTTCCTATAACAGGGCATGATAACGTTTTTTATTTCCCAATGATTATGTGATTTGATGAATTAAAGACCTTTTTATCCTTTTTGCCATACTTTTTATCCATTTATAGTTACATTTAACGTGGTATATTGTTGCGAAACAAGTTAGTTCCATTTGTTTCTTCACCAGCCTCTCTGTTTCCATCTTGACGTTATTTTTATGTCTTAATATCACGTATGTCATGATCCCGAGAAACTGAAAATCGTAAAGACGACTTTCACGTGTCTTACTGTTACAACACACCGACACTGGAGACTCTTTCTATAAAAGTTAATCAAATGTTTTCTCTCAGCAAGCTTTTGTATTGTACAATTATATGATTGTTAAATAATGACACATTTTTTTATAATGTTACTATAGAAACGGTAACATTAGGACAAGAGCATTAATATAAACACGTGAATTGGCTTGCTGCCGGAACTACTGTCCAAACATCTGTTACAGAAAATGAATCAACATCTGACCAATCAGAATCGAGAATTCAACAGTGCTATGCTATAGCTAGGGTTATGTGAAGGGAGTTCGTGAATATTTACTGTAGAAATCTGAATATTACTGTTACTATTGTTACTGCTACGTCAAAATAATTGATGAAATATTTCGCTGCAAATCTCGATCTAAAAACTAACTGATCAGAAAGTTCTTCCAGTTTTTTTATCACGCTCCTAACTAGCACATGGTTCATGTTTTTAATGCCAGTGTTAAATATCCAGGACATTAGAAGGGCATGAATTTATCGTCAGTGGTCAATAGTGTATCCATCCACATGCGAAAGGCAACTACATCTCCACGACAAACAATAAATCCGATCATAGATCAGACAACTGCAAACTAAACCTATGTACCTACATATCTATCTGCACCTCACCCTGAGACAACATGCTGATGCGCTTGATTTTCTTATCGGCTCGTTCCTGCACTGCTTGCTTTCTTATCCTCGTATCTTCCGCCGTACGGAACTGGGTCAGAGGTTGACTCTTACTGTGAGCTGGATGAGTGGAGGCAATATTTTGACCTGATTATCCATAATCAATAGCGGCGTCAGAATCCTGCTGAATCGGCCGCGCTCCGCACTGACGCTTGCTCGGAGGAAGTATTGACGTCACGACAAAAAGCAGCAGAGGTTTCGAGATTTAAGAAGAGAGAAGACAGAGTCGTGATTGGGGAATTTATTAAGAGAAATCGGAAAACTTGTTTGCTTTAGTACGTTATTGTTTCTATAGCAACAACTCGAAATTCACGGGAAGAAAATAATCTAAGGATCAACAAACAAACAGAAAGATATAATCGTTGCTTTGGCAAGGGTTTCTCAAAGGACGTGTTTGTTTAACATGTATGGAAGGAGTCTCCAGTTTCAGTGTTTTGTAATAGTAAGTTTTTCTCCACAGGAAAATCTTCTCAATAACAAGACAAGCTCCAACGCAAAAATTTCTCTCTACTTATCAGAAACATTACCTCTGACACTGGAGACTCCTTCCATAATTGTTAAATAAACTTCTCCTTACCATAGCAACGATTATAGCGTTTTTTTGTTTTTTTTTATTTGGAATGCCTGCCATACAATTCCCTGTGTAATTCGTGACAATAGGAAATATAACATATTAAAACAAGTGTGTTAATATAAACCTGTGATTTGCCTCGTAGCCGGAACTAGCGTCAGGACTGCTGACCAATCAGAATCGAGAATTCAACAGGTGTTCCGCATTTATAACCTTCAGGGTTTGTGTTTAATTAAAATGAGTAAAAATAATAATCCACCCATAGGTCAGATTTGGCCTGTTGACAGAAACCAGGGTTCTGCTGATGCCAAGTCTATTTTATTTATATATTTATTTAATTAGTGTGTGTGTGTGTGTGTGTGTGTGTGTGTGTGTGTGTTTTCCGATTTTCCTGCTTGGCTGGGGAACTCTGTAAACCGACACCTTAGTTACAAGTGCAGGGAAGGTCAGCGGGAACATGGGAATGCAGGTTTCTTGTTGCTGTTTGTGATGTTCGCCCACATGTTTCTTATTTTTGCCCTGCACTGACAACGTGTTTATTAGTGTAAGCTTTTATGTAAGAGTTCGCTACAGGTGACAGCTATGTGTCTTTTTTTTCCCTTAAGGAACAACTCCGTGTAAAGAAGAGGAATTGCAAAATGTCTGCATTGCTACGATAACTAGGTGTACAAAATACTGCCATAATCAACACCCACGTTATTGTTATCAAGGACACTTGACCTAAATACGGCACCATTTTTATTCGACAGGACGTTTCTTAGATAGCATCTTTGGTCACCGTTTGTGCTGCTGAGATAAAAGCTACCCCATTCAACAAGGACTATAAAGACCTTCAGCTCATTATTTTGGGGAAGATATTTATGGGAGCGTCGCGAGTATTCTTCTCAGCTTGGTGTAAAAGCACGGTGGTGGTAGCATCATGGTGAATGACGTCTCCTTTTTGAATTGCTGATTTACTGCACATTTGTACTCCAAATATAAGTTATAAAAATAACTGCTATTTAGTATTTAATCAGTAAAAAGTGTGAAAAGTAAAAAGTGGCTAGTGTCTCCTCGCTAAGTTAAAAGGTTAAGTCATTAGTGGTGGTAAAGTTTTAGTTCTTCTGCTGAGAGTGACTCACAGCTACAGGGAAATCGGTTTTTTAATGTGTCACTGGAAAGGTCTGAGTGAGACGGCGCACACAGCAATGACTCACTCGCCTCATTCGTTCATTTCATACATTTAGTCCTGGTTTGTTTAGGAACTGGGAATTTAATAGTCAGTACCTAATATTAACATTTTTATTTCTCACCGCAAAGCAAGCGTTCAGTCATTCATGAAACTCTGCCTTCCTGCGTACCTTTTGTACATCTGGATTATTAAAAACCAATATCAGCTAAACTGTATTTAGTTAGACGAATTTTAGTAAGTTAGTCACTATTTTAGTAGGTCATTTAAGTTAGTCTGTAAAGATAATGACTATTTTAACAGGTCATTTTAGTTAGTCTATAAAGTTAGTCACACTATTAGTAGGTCATTTAAGCTAGTCTGTAAAGTTAATGACTATTTTGGTAAGAAATTTTAGTTAGTCTGTAAAGATAATGACTATTTTAGTAGGTCATTTTAGTTAGTCTGTAAAGTTAATAACTCATTTAGTGGGTCATTTTATACACCATTATTAGTTATTTCCCTGTAACTAGCTCTTCACACCTTAACTTCACATCACTTTTTAGCCTAGATAATCAGGTTTCCAAACAACTAATTAGGTATCCTGGATCTTTCTCTAGCCAGGTGAGTATTAGTTAGTAATGATTTGCTCTCTGCATTAATTGTAAAACAGTTTTCTCTCATATTAATGAGGACGCTACATCAGTATAACCTTCACGGTATAACAATATTCTTCAAATTACACCTACTTCACCGCTACGCAGTCACACCCCTACTACCTGCTTTCCTCTGAGAGAGAGATGACTAATAGGTCAGCAGGCTTAGAGACGGCAATAATCTCATTACCCATAGGCCATTAAACCTGAAGGTGTCTGAGCGCGCTAAAGCTGCCGTGACTGAGCCAGGATCCACCTCCAATTACTCTGCAAGTGCAAAATAATTCAATGTCGCCTTGCATGAAGCATTTTTTTTGAAAGCTTGTGTCAACATGTTGGTGGACGAGCACCGTTCAGGAAGCTGTACCAACACGACAGATGAGGATGTCATCATGAACAATTGGCACAATCTAATCTAACCTGTTAGAGAAGTCGAAACATTGGACATCAGCAAAAACACAGAGGCTCTGTCTTCGGTTCTGAACTAGCATTTAAAATGTACAGCAGTGAAGTCAGGTTGATATGATTTCAGAAAGACCACGCACACGGATTAGCCGTAGTGAAGAGGAAACACACTGGCCTAGTGCCCTAGGAAGGGTAGATTAGGTTAATCTACACGTTGGATTAATCATTACTCATGCATGTGCGTGCTAGACAGATTTCAACCCCAGGAGAGGAGGTACGATTCTTATCCACGATCATGGTGATGGTGTGATCTTCTGGAAACCAGCTAATCTTTTTTTTGGGAAAAAAAAAAAAAAACATTGTGAAGTAAAAATAAAAACATGTTAATTTTAGTTGCACTTTGTCTTCGAGATCCATCCAAATCCCAATCCACGGCACAGGAGGCATCATCAGATGATCATCAAACAACGAAGCTCCATTTAAGTGTAAAGTAACGTTACTTAACGTAAAATGTTTTTGCTGCAAACGTTCACAATAATGATAACGACAAGCTGAATCGTCGTCATGTCGTGGCATGTCATACCACCACAGTGGTATCAGTTCTCAAAAGCTTTTTTTTTAATCGTTACACTGTCAGGAAAATCATCTAGTCAAGTAAATAAAATACCTTTGGAAAGAACCGCTACGGTGCAAAAGTTTGTGCACCCCATCGTTTGTAGGTGGAAACATATAAAATGTACATTTATTATAATTTCTATAACAAAAATATCACAAAAAAAGAGCTTGTCTTACTCTGATGTATAAAATTATTTAATTATTATTTTTTATATACATCTATTGTTATTTAACATTTAACAGTTCCTACTTTATAATTGAGAAATACTTCGTGAGGCCACTTTTTGTGCTTTTTTCCCCCCCAAATTAAATTAGTAAAAGTAATGTAGTTCAGCGCAGTAATAAGAGGCAGACTGTGTGTCTCAGGAAGCCAGATAAGCCGTACAGTGCTGTCGCATCGTTATATTACATTTTTTCCCTGATAAGTCACTTACAGTTGTTTTTTTTTCCCCTTACATTAGGGGTCCAAGCACCGAAGTTGTAGACTGACAGACAGACATGTAGAGTTCATTTCTCCTGTTTAAAAACTTAGGAATTTAGCGTTAATAAAGATTTTAGCGTTAATAAAGATTTTTCACATTCCCACCGTTTACGGCAGCCCCACGACCAAGACATTACCCCCGTCTACCTCGTTCAGCTCTTCCGTATGTTGCTGATTAAGTTGTACGGTGCTGATGTGAACAACTGTACAACACAGCCAAGACGTATATTATGCAGTCACGCCTCAGGTGTATTGTAATGTACATCATTAAATCATGTCACAGTGGTACAACGTCTTACATGTTTCATTAAGTGGTTGTCGAGTTGTTCAGTGGTGTACGCTGCTGCTCAGCCGCTCGGTATTTTTAATTTATGGCCAAGACAGTTTAAGCAGCTCAGAGTTGTACATCCTTGATTAAGACGTTTCTAGTTCATATATAGTTGTACGTTATTAAGGAACCATTCAGTATTGAATTTACGCACGTTTAAGTCGTACAGTGAAGAGTACGTTACTGAATGAGACACGTTTGAGTCGGACGTTAGTGAATAAGACACGTTTAAGTCGTACGTTACTGAATAAGACACGTTTGAGTCGTACAGTGAAAAGTACGTTATGGAATAAGACACGTTTGAGTCGTACAATGAAAAGTACGTTACTGAATAAGACACGTTTAAGTCGTACAGTGAAGAGTACATTACTGAATTAGACACGTTTAAGTCGTACAGTGAAGAGTACATTACTGAATTAGACACGTTTGAGTCGTACGTTACTGAATTAGACACGTTTGAGTCGTACGTTACTGAATTAGACACGTTTGAGTCGTACGTTACTGAATAAGACACGTTTGAGTCGTACGTTACTGAATAAGACACGTTTGAGTCGTACGTTACTGAATAAGACACGTTTGAGTCGTACGTTACTGAATAAGACACGTTTGAGTCGTACGTTACTGAATTAGACACGTTTGAGTCGTACGTTACTGAATTAGACACATTTAAGTCGTACGTTACTGAATAAGACATGTTTAAGTCGTATGTTACTGAATTAGACACGTTTGAGTCGTACGTTACTGAATAAGTCACATTTAAGTCGTACAGTGAAATACGTTACTGAACGAGACACGTTTGAGTCGTACGTTACTGAATAAGACACGTTTGAGTCGTACGTCACTGAACGAGACACGTTTAAGTCGTACGTTACTGAATTAGACACGTTTGAGTCGTACATTACTGAATATGACACGTTTAAGTCGTACGTTACGGAATAAGACACGTTTAAGTCGTACAGTGAAATACGTTACTGAATAAGACACGTTTAAGTCGTACGTTACTGAATATGACACGTTTAAGTCGTACGTTACGGAATAAGACACGTTTAAGTCGTACAGTGAACAACATTACTGAATAAGACACGTTTGAGTCGTACGTTACTGAATAAGACACGTTTGAGTCGTACGTTACTGAATAAGACACGTTTAAGTCGTACGTTACTGAATAAGACACGTTTGAGTCGTACGTTACTGAATATGACACGTTTAAGTCGTATGTTACGGAATAAGACACGTTTAAGTCGTACAGTGAAATACATTACTGAATAAGACATGCTTAAGTCGTACATTACTGAATAAGACATGTTTAAGTCGTACACCGCTGTACATTAGTGAATAAGACACGTTTAAGTCGTACGTTACTGAATAAGACATGTTTGAGTCGTACGTTACTGAATAAGACACGTTTGAGTCGTACGTTACTGAATATGACACGTTTAAGTCGTACGTTACTGAATAAGACACGTTTAAGTCGTACAGTGAAATACATTACTGAATTAGACACGTTTAAGTTGTACGTTACTGAATAAGACACGTTTGAGTCGTACGTTACTGAATAAGACACGTTTGAGTCGTACGTTACTGAATATGACACGTTTAAGTCGTACGTTACTGAATAAGACACATTTAAGTCGTACATTACTGAATAAGACACGTTTGAGTCGTACGTTACTGAATATGACATGTTTAAGTCGTACAGTGAAATACATTACTGAATAAGACATGTTTAAGTCGTACGTTACTGAATATGACATGTTTAAGTCGTACGTTACTGAATAAGACACATTTAAGTCGTACGTTACTGAATAAGACACGTTTAAGTCGTACGTTACTGAATAAGACACATTTAAGTCGTACGTTACTGAATAAGACACATGTAAGTCGTACGTTACTGAATAAGAGATGTTTAAGTCGTACAGCGCTGTACACTGATGTATGCTAGCTACCGTTAGCTAACCTGGATGTATAGCTTAGCTTAAAGCGCTAAGTTGTGTGTTTTCCTCGCTAGCGTTAGCTCGAACTCTCACCTCATACTGGATGTACTGTTTCCTCCACTCCGGAGTGATGTGAGCCGCCAAATGCTCGGTAAATTTCATCCTTGCGATTTATCGACGCTGTCCTTCAGCAAGTCGCTGTCTGAAATCATCGGCGGTTAATTAAAAAAAAAAAAAAAAAAAAAAAAAAAAGAAAAGAAAAAGAAGAAAAGCAGCGCTACGGTCGCTTTCCACAGCCCAGTCCCCGCTCCGCACAACACGCAGCACGGCGCGCGCCACACTCCGACATCTTTTTCTATTTAATTTATTTTAAAATCAAACGAATGTCACCGTCTTTAACTGGAGTGAATCTAATCATTTCCCCGGAGCTCTTCCCATCAGCGAGCCGCTGCACATTGACAATTCCTGTATGTTTTCCGTTCTAAAAAAGCCCCGGCAGCCGCCACGGGCCGCATCCCAAATAGCGCCGGACTCCATATCTAGTGAACTGAGTAGGGCGTAGATGCTGTTGTGTCACGCGCCCGGTGAGGAACCAATCCGAGAGTTAAAAGGCCATTTGGAACGCAGCCGTTGCTGCTGGATTATAAACGTCACAGCGCGTCACATACAAGGGGCGGGGCTGTTTACGAACAGAGCCGGTCCTATATATGTCTATATATATATCTATACAGTATATACATATATATGTTTTTTTAACATTAAGATTATTAACAACAACACAATTAAATTGTATTTTTGTCACAAATAAATAACTTCCCTGCTGAAAAACAATATAAACCCTCATAGAATTTGTATTGGTTTTAATAGTGATAATGGGAATAGTAAAGGTTTTAATGGGAATTGTATTGGTTTTAATGGGAATTGTAATGGTTTTAACGGTTATAATGGGAATTGTATTGGTTTTAATAGTGATAATGGGAATAGTAAAGGTTTTAATGGTTTTAATGGTTATAATGGGAATTGTATTGGTTTTAATAGTGATAATGGGAATAGTAAAGGTTTTAATGGTTTTAATGGTTATAATGGGAATTGTAATGGTTTTAATGGGAATTGTAATGGTTTTAATAGTTATAATGAGAATTGTATTGGTTTTAATAGTGATAATGGGAATAGTAATGGTTTTAATGGGAATTGTAATGGTTGCAATGGGAATTGTAATGGTTTTAATGGGAATTGTATTGGTTTTAATGGTGATAATGGGAATTGTAATGGTTTTAATTCGGAATTGTATTGGTTTTAATGGTGATAATGGGAATTGTAATGGTTTTAATTCGGAATTGTATTGGTTTTAATGGTGATAATGGGAATTGTAATGGTTTTAATAATCATAATGGGAATTGTATTAGTTTTAATGGTTATAATGGGAATTGTATTGGTTTTAATGGAAACTGTAATGGTCCCTGTGGGTCTGTACTGGATATCTGTTGCCTTCTATTGGTGGTGTGTTACGTCTAGTGGATACCATTAAGAACTAATAATGGTTTTAATGCTTAGATGATGGCTTGTAATGGTATTTGTAATGGAAACCATTAGAATTTCAGTGATGGTTTCTATTGTCTTTTTTTTATCACGGATGTCACATTTGCTTGATTACATTTTTATAAATAGATAAACACTTGGGAGTGTACTGTTATAGGAAAATAATCAACATGGTGTGGTGCGATGAAGCAGAGTTACTCTTACCACCCTGACGTTTTACTATTACAGCACGTCCTGCAGTGTTTTATTCCTCCTATACGACAGCAATTTGCCAACGAGTACAATTTTTATTTTATTAAAGAATGACATCCTAAACAGGTCTCTGTAAGCTCCTCTTTATTGTTAGCTACATTAGTCTCGAAGCTCCAGCACAACACTGAATTATCACATGCTAAACGTCTTAGCTGATCCTAATTGACTATCTTTGAGTTAAGGAGAAAAGCTGTATAAAGTTGATTTAAGTCAACCTATTAACTTTTTAATCACAAACTTGCTTTATACAGTCACTCAAGTCATGTCGAGCTGCATGTGAACTACTCGTGAAGAACAGTCGAGGTTGTTGTTTTCTAACCTGAATGCTGACACTGCATGAACCATTACCCTTACATAATAGCTTGACCTGTTTGAACTTTCAGTACTCGTTCCACACTCCACCTTCCCGACACTTCCTCCTTGTGCTTTTATAATGCACTTAATAGTTGTTTGTGTCAGTTTTATATGAATAGATTGGTGTCTAATTCGGCTGAAAGATTCACTCAGATGCGTTTACTGATTGTTCAGTTGGACTTCCAGTTTCCCCAAATTAATGTGCAGCCTAGTTTGATTTATTTTTGTTTGTTTGTTTGTTTGTTTTTAGCTTTTTATTTTATGTTTTTGCTTGTTATTTATTTGTTTGTTCATTTGTGTTTGTGTATTATTTATTTATTTATTTATTTATTTTGCTGTTTTGTTTGTTCTTTGTTTAGTTGTGTTTGTCTACTTGTTTATTTTGTTGCCTGGTTTGTTATTGTTGACTGGTTGGATGTTTTCTGTTTGGTTGGTATTTTGTTTGTTTGGTTGGTTGTTTTTTGTTTGTTTGTTTGTTCGGTTGTTTGTTTGTTTTAGCCAAAAGCTCTAAAACCCATTTCAGAGCAGAAAGCTAACATTAATCTTTCCTGTCAAGCATCAAAAACCTGCATATGCTAGAAAAAACACATGAACTAATTGGCTAGCCAACCAACTAATGCAAGAGCCAAATTAAGGTGAAATAATTAGATAATAAAAAAAAAAAAAATTAAGGTTATTAGCTACAAACTTATAAACTATTTAAAACTGTAAACTTTCATTTACTGATAGCACCCTGGATATTGTTCTTGCAGCCGAAATTGTTTTATTCTTCTTATACCAGAGCAATATGCCAACGACTGTTTGTTTGTTTGTTTGCTTGTTTATCAATGTTGTCATACTTTTTAGCAGTTTACATTTAAAGTTGAGGAATGTCCACAAAACCAGTTAGTTCCTGTTATCACGTTCCTATGTTGTCACGTCTATAAACAGTCGTTCCCTATATAGTTCAGTCTCTATTTTTATTCTCTATAAAAGTTAATAATAAAAAAAACACTGCTTACCATGTTCCAGAGAAACCAGAACATGTGCAACCTCCTCTGCCATGAAGACGTTTTCATGACAGAAAACTTTACCTCTGACTGTTACGAAGCACTGACACTGGAGACTCCTTCCTTCCTTGAAGCTCAATGCTACACTGTCGTTTGCAGCTATACTCATGTCAGAGCTGCTGTTGTAGAAAATATATCAACACCTTTTGGCCAAGAAGTCAACATATGGTGCTAGACATGACAGAACAATGTGCAGAGTCAAATGTTTATTGTTTATTGTTTGTTCATTTAACAAAGTTCAAAGAAAGTGTGCAGAATAATGTCAGACTTATAATAGGTGTTATCTATGTAATACAGATTAATGAAGGGAACATGAATAACAAACATTCTTATATTCATACAAAATTCATATAACTCATGGAACAACCAGCTTTTTACATTATTTATATATGCAGAATTTCTTCACAGCTCCTATCCTGCTATTATGCACAGCTGGAAGGAAAAGTTCAGAACTGCGTATTTGTGTCAGATTCATCACTCAGCACATTTTCAGCCTGGAATTCGAGTAGAGAAGCGTGGATCTGCTCAAATGTTGGACGTTCTTTGGCGTTTCTCCTCCAGCAGCTGTGCATGAGGCTGTAGATGGCATCGGGGCAACACAAAGGCTTCGGCAAGTACACCTGATGAAGTCATAGTCATTAAACACAGGTGTAAATTAAAAGGTCACACCTTTGTCACACCTCTGTAACGGCTGTCTATCCTGTCATTGCCTTAAGCACATCCAGAATAGCGTTAGCATTAATCATCTTTAACAAAAACCATGATACTAACAACAAAACCCTTGCAGAGCTGAGATCTGATATAATCACAGCTCACTACTGCCACTCACAGATGGAAAAGTTATCATATGACACAGTGTTGCTAAATACCTGAGTTCTGTATTTCACTTTTAGAGTTTTTTTCCCCAATATAAAATTATATTTGCTCAATTTATATGAATTGAAAATTATTTCCAAAGAATCATCCATATATTGCAGATAATAATAAGTTTTAAAAATCTCTATTTCCACAAATAAGAAGTTACTGAAGATGTAGGAATGGAAGAATGACCATTTTTTCCATTATTCCAAATGTAGAGAGAAAAAAAATGGACTTTCTTTTATGGACATAAAAGATAAAAGATAAAAGTAACTATAAATGGATAAAAAATATAACTGTTAGCTCTGGCAAACTGCTGTGGTATAAGGATTGTGCTGTAATAGGAAAATAATCAAAGATGGTGACTGTAACTCCAGTTCACCACACCAGTGATTATTATTTTGGATTTTCTTCTTTTTTTTTTTTTTTTTTTTTGAGGCTCACCTGCTTGTTCTGGTCTCGAAAGAACTCGCCCATGTTCTCGATCACTTGATCATCTGAGAGTTGTGAGTATGGCTGCTCTTTGCACAGAGTAACCATTTCCCAGAGTGTTACACCGAAGGCCCACACATCACTGGCCATGGTGAATTTGCCCTGATAAAAACACCAAATGTATAGTCAGACTTATAGAATACTGTACCAATGGCCACATCCTCCAATAAGTCCACCATATACATATATGCTCATCATCTATTTTATTAGAAACACTGGTAGACGTGCACATTAGTGCAATTATCCGATCAGCCAATCATATGGAACCAGCACAGTGCATCAAATCATACAGGAACAGGTCAAGAGCTTCAGTTAATGTTCACATCATACATCATAATAGGGACAAAAGAGTTGGCATGGTTGTTTGTGCCAGACAGGCTGGTTTGAGTATTTCACTGCTGATCTCGTTGTAGAATTTTCACACACAACAGTCACTAGAATTTACATACACTGGTGCAAAAAAACCAAAAAACATCGAGTCAGTGGCAGTTCTGTGGGTAGAAACACCTTGTTGATAAGAGAGGTCAGAGAAGAATGACCAGAATGACCAGAGTGGTAACTCAAATAACCACTCTTTACAACTGTGGTGAGCAGAAAGGTATCTCAGAAAGCACAACAAGTCAAATCTTTAAGTGGATGGGCTACAACAGTAGAAGACCAATCTGGCTTCCACTTCTGTCAGCCAAAAACAGGAATCTGTGGCTACACTGGGCACCAAAAGTGGACAGTTGAAGATTGGAAACTCCTGTGGCCTCAGTTAACTCAAGCTCTTGACCATGTATCTGAATGATTTTACACATTGTGCTGCTGCCACATGACAGACTGTTAGGACAATTGCAAGAATCAGCAGGGATTCAGGTGTTTCTGTAAAAGTGGCCAGTGACTGTACATTTACATGACAGTAAAGAGTTTTTGGTTCTGTCTATGATGTTCTTTGGTTTTCTAGTTGTCTAGTAAGTCAAACCTACAGCATTTGATACCTAGTTATAAACTGCGAAAGGTCAGTATTTTCTGGCTTAAGTCCTCTTGACCTGTAGGTGTAGGTTTCAAGACTACAAGTTGGCTTGATTTACTACCGACACAGATTTCTGTTCTATTCCCACCAATCAGTACTACAGGTCCTACCAGGAGAACGCTCTCCCAGGACATCCAGCGGATAGGGAGCACGGCTCGACCCTGGATGAGGTAGTAATCTCCGCGGTACAGGTTCCTGCTCATGCCAAAATCTGCAATCTTGATGGTGTAATTTGTCCCCACCAAGCAGTTACGTGTGGCCAAGTCACGGTGCACAAAGTTAAGAGAAGACAGATACTTCATACCTGAAGCGATCTGAGCAGCCATGTTGATCAAGACACCGTAACTGCAAAGAGAACAAGATTATAATGGGTCTATTGCGTAACACCAACCAAAGTAAAGGGCAACAATCAGTTTTCTGGCAGTGTGGAAAGAATCCATAGAGCAAGCTGTTAATGCAAATGTGAGACAAGTTAATCAAGGTTGCATTTGTTAGGTTTTGTTAAGCTGGAACTCAGCTAGGAACCCAGGTTATATTAAACCTGCTTCATGAGACAACCAGATAAGAATTTTTGTGAATACAATGGGAATATTTTACCCTTTTAATCATCCCAAGATAATCTAAGTATTCAAAAAGAGCTTATATTGATAAAAAAAAAACCCTGAAAACACTACAAGCATTTGAACAACCTGATGGTGGCTGTGCACTCTTGGTCTTGTCCCAAATCTTCAAGCTTGTGGAGAGAGAGGAACTGGTTTAGGTCTCCATTCTCCATGTACTCCGTGATCATACACAGGGGGTCGCTCTCTACACACACAGCCAGCAGGCGAATAATATTGGGGTCTCGCAACCTTGACATGATCCTGATCTCCTTTAAAAAGTCATTCCTGGGGAAAATGATGAAATTCCATATGAATTGAATATCAATTTAGGTCACATAATTCATGGCAACAAGAACTAGCTTTGTCTTCTATGCACTATCTATTATTGTTATTAGAAATACATTCTTGGTAGTGCTCTTGATTTTCTGAATCATGATTGTACCTCATGTGCATACCTTGCGTTTTTAGTTGCGTCCTCTCTGAGGATCTTTACAGCCACCAGAATAGGCTCATCCCTGATATCACTGCCATCTTCCTTCATAAAATCCTTTATTCCTTTTGCCTCACATAGATGAACCTGCAGATACCATCACTAAGTGGAATGTATGTTTAGATCAGGTAGAGCATTTTTCATCACCTTCATTATTCCTTCATTCTTGTTCACCTTGTACACCTGACCCCCTGATCATTATTGTTACCTGTTTCCACCTTTTGTAGTATTCCAGTCTCCTGTTTTACTAGTTCCATAGTTTACCAGTCTCATCTCTGTAAACCATGGTTATGACATCCACCACACAGTGGTCTAGCCTCTTCTAGCCAGGGTCTTTCCTGCGTGGCAGATTAACAGTTGGTCTTAGAATCAGATGGCCACCATCTGGTCTAAATAACATTGTAGGGGTGCACCAGGCACAGCAAGGAATGTTTTACAAATCCTCTGAGGTCCCCTGAATGATATGACCAGCAAAGAGTCATCTGGCCACCAATGCAATGCTGGCATACAGCCAGAGCATGTAATTCTCCCACTCATTTTTGTCTATGTAATAGTACAAGGGAAAGATATAACACCTCTTAGAGAATCATGGTGGATGGAGGTGCTTCCTTTCAGAAAGGCCATGAGCCCCAAGAGCGATGCCTCCACACTGCTGTGGTGTGTTGCAGAATGGCTTCCACCTATGGTAACACAAGGCTCATGTTTTAAGGGCTCTTGTGTTTAGAAGTGTTTTTTAGGCTGCTAGGTCAAAGTTCTCAACCAGACCCACAGGCACAACAGGTGACCATGCCTCTCTGTCTATATGGGGCATCTGATCTGCTAAACATGGGAGCCACCAGGGTATTCCAACTACTAGCAAAAGCAGTAGTGAAAACCAGTGTCTTGCCTGCCGTCTCAGGGCCATAAGCAGGACTCTGTGGTGTAGTTGCTGAATTTTGGCAACATGGCAAGAATCAGTGGTAGAGGAAGGAAAGCATATAGCAGAAAGTGGCATGCATGTCTTCTGCGCCCCTGTGGCACCACATTGTCTTCCAGCCTGTAAGGGAAGCATCCTTGGTGAATATAGGGGCTCATTTCTGAGGTCACTGTGAGACTGAGTGCTGTAATGTGTGCAAGGAGGGCTCTTTGGAAATACTGAAGGGTAGGGTTTTGATTTAAAAGGAAAAACCAAAAAAACCCTTAAAGGTTCTGTATTTAACCTTTTGTTTCTTAGTCACCTAGTTTCCTCTTTTTTTTTTAGTTTCCTAGGCACCTGGTTTCCTACATCCAGAAAAAAGTTCCCCCAATAATACCTTTGGATAGTTAGGAGTATATAGTCTTGGAACTTTCTCTGATTGGGAAAACTCTCTTATTCTAGATATCATCTTTCCTCAGAGTGCTGCCTCTTAACCCCTTCAGAAAAAAGGGTTTCTTAAAGATCATTCTGAACAGAAGAGCCTTCGGGTTTCCTAGACACCAACTCAACTGAAGTTTCTTGATCTGCTGGTTTCTTAGTTGGTTTTTCTGATGTTTTCTGGTTCAGCCTGAATTTTTAACCGACTCAAATCAAGCTAAGGATTCCAACCTAGATATTTTGGAAAAGCCAAAATAATATCTAAGAGACTGTATCTATAAATTGAAGTCTGTTTTTGGTCCAGGTAAAAATCCACCTCTGCACTGACCTCTCCAAACTGGCCTTCTCCAAGCTTGTCTTTGAATGTCAGCTTCTCCCTGGGAAATTCCTCCAATGCTCCATCTCGTCCAGGAGGCATGCTGATTGCTGCAATGGAATAACAATGACTGCTCGTTGCTTTCTGCTGCCTCGCCACATCTGCTTCTGCGTAGGGAGGGACGTCATCTTTAGTGGTGGATGTATGCTGGTCAGACGATTCAGACATGACTGCTGTGAAACAAGATCATGTGCATGGAACATATATGCACATTAAACGTGCCATATATTAAATCTTACAACTCTTCTTATAGGAACTCATATGAACTATAGAGGTAGAGTAGGATTAGGACTGTTGCCCCTCACCAAGATTTTCCATTGCCTGAAATTCTGGTGATTTCCGTAACCGGGATGGCTCCTGATACTCGGATCCCAGTGGGAAAACTCTCTCGTATGTGCAGGTAGATTCTGAATCACTAGACAGGGACGATTGACGATGAGAAAAAGTTTCTCTGCGGCCCGAGAGACGAGATCTTAATTCATCATCCAACATCCGACGTGACGCCTGGAACCATTAGATGATTATTTTAGAACAGCTTACTTACTTACTTAGCTTATTACCTATTATTCATAATGGAAACAATTTAGGTTGTTAACTTTTTTCGAAGATGTATGAATGGTCTTGTTCAATGTAATACTAAGACACAAAAAGATGAATATCATTAGCTGCTTAAAAATCCTCATACAACTGTGAAATTTAAATGATATAATGAAGATAATGATAGATAATGATGATAGATAATGATAAAAATGACTCACTTTTTCTAACATCTTCTGCCAGACCTGTCTCCAGAGGATAATGATGATGATGGCCAGCAGGATGACGATGATGGCCACCAAGCAGCCAATGAGGATGCGCGTGTTGCTATCATCAATCTTATGAGTGGGATCGAGTCCTAGTGTAAATAATAAGTAAATAATAATAAGTAAGTATTATTAAATAAGTATTTAAAAAAACACATTCAGATCCATTAACAGCTATGAAGAGCTAAAAACAGTGCTAGCATGCTAGCTAAATGCTAGCTAAAACTGGACTTAGACTGCTTTTGGGAGTGCTTTTTTGGTGCGTTTTCAACAACTGTTCACTACCTTATTCTTGTTCCTCAGTCTTCTAACCTAAATCTTGATCTATTTGTATCAACACTAATTATGAGGTGGCTTTATTTAGCAAAGTATTCACCATTCACAATGTGCTAACACATCTTAGTTATCAAATGTTAAAAATGGACTTCAGGGAAAAGATTTTTTTTTTAGTATTTAGTATTGATGACTTTTTAGTATCATTTCTTTGTACACTTGTTTACATTTTCTGTTGCCATTTTTCTGTCCACTGAATGACTTTTGTGTTTTGTCTTTACTTGGTATTACTTAAGCTAATAATGTTTCAGTTTGTAGTTTATAATGCTAATCAGTTTTCATAAGCTTCAATTCCTTGTTAGTTACTTTAGACTGCTACATTTGTTTTATGTCTCCTTTTATGTCCAAACTTATCCACCAAGGGCCAGTGTGGGTGCAGGTTTTCATTCCAATCAAGCAGGAGCCAAACCTGATTCCACCTGTTTAATCAGTTGATCTTGGCTTTCAGTAGACTCAGGTGTGGCTTCTGCTTGGTTGGAATGAAAACCTGCACCCACACTGTCCATTTCCAGATAAGATTAGACACCCCTGCCCTAAACAATCCTGTTTACTTTGCAAGAAAGCTAAATGCCAAAGCTAAAGCTAAATTCATTACCTGGCTGTGTGCTTGTCGGATGGCCACGTTTCGTTGGAACAAGAGAGGTATTATACACTGCTGTATCTGGATTTAAGAAAAGTGAAGGGTCTTTAATCTCTGAGAGAATTTACCAGATTCTTCTGCTTTGTAAGCATTAGCAGTATCTTGTATTTTGTTTTAGCATCCATTTGAACAGGATGACTTGTCTTTATGCATTAATGCATTACAAAAATAACTAAAATAAGAGTTAAATAAAAATAACTGAACTCCATGTTCGTGTGTTACCTGACTGGAAAGCAATCTCACTGAACATCATCCAAGTGTCGCTGAAGGCAAACTGACATCTAATGGCATTGGCCATGCGATTCCCCAGAGCCACTGTGACAAATCGAGCACTGGGACTTGTATTGTCCGCTTTGGGCTTGAACGAAATAGGCTTGGCTTCCCAGTCTGACTCTGAGTGGAAGTAACAGACGACTTTCTGGAATATTCTCACCCCCGATGTGTACATGTTATTGCAATGAACCTGAAAGGATGAGCAAGGATGATTGGTACAAAAGCAAAAAGATTACCTTTTCAAACAAGTTAAATAAAAAAATATTTGTCTTGTTTAATAACAAATAATATCATAGAATCAGTAATTGGTCCATTAAAGGCCAGAACAGAAGTAAAGGTCTAGATAGTCCTTCAGTGGTGTACATTTTTTGGATTAAAACATATAGGAACTGAGGGCAAGTTCTACACTGACCTTCATTGATGTAAAGTTTCGGATACGGTCAAACTCAAACGTCATTTCCACAGAGCCACTGGAAAAGCTAGCATTGCTCCAGCCCACATAGTCATATCCGGGCCAAACACCATAAACGTGGCTTTGAGTGAAATCGTCCAGACCCCAACTTCCATCAGTCAACTGCCCAAGACCCTCCGTCATGCTGAGAAACAGAATCAAGCAGAAGTTTTGTTTGTATTGTTCAAGATGTAGTAAAAATACAAAACTTTTGATTTGGACAGAAGGTAAAGGACAAATGTGTCTAGGGATTATTACCTGTAACCCATGGCTCCATCATACACGCTGTCATTAAGATAGACTTGCTGTCCACCAAAGGCCATCTCTTCTCCAGCAGGGCTGCTGTAGGACACGAGGCCATCTGGAGAAAAAAACAAAGGAAATTTAGTCTGGCGTATAATAGTCTTCTTTCAACATAATTCAAAAGTAATCGTTCAGCCAAATCTAAGAGTTTAACCTGGCTGATATGAAATGAAAACATTTCAGATTTCCCCATGCGATTTCTGACACTGTACATTACCGTCATCTTGAAATTAGAATCACTTGATTTGATTTCTTTAGTTTAAAATTTAAATAAGGCTTTATTTTACTAATTTAGCTTGTTTCTTCTTATACAAATGAAATTGTATAACCAAAACAAGAAGATAAGTGTTTGCAGCTACTTTCAGCTACATTAGCAATCACTCCAGTGCAAAAAAAAAAACAAAACAAGCCCTGGCTCATTAACTGCATATGGCTTTATGAGAATTGTTAAACCAACTTTGCTATAAAATCTTAAATTATGTGTTGAAACATGTAAAATTCAATGGTGTCTTTATTTTGTAATGAAATTCTAAGTTGAATTGTTAACCTTCTAGTTTAAACTTCTGTCATTAACAGAAGTCTATTCGGCCTGTTCTCTGTCTATTTCGTCTATCTCGCTTCATCTCTAGCTAATGAGAGCGATGCAGCAGAGCTTTAGTATTTTAATCTGTCCAGTCTGTCTCAGATTCCAAACCATCAACTTTCAATCTAAACATGTTTAAAATGTTTCAGGGTGGAGGTTTCCTTTAGGAACACAAGTGGCACTGGACATTACAGTGAAATCTGACCTAGCCACTCGCATCCATACAGCTCCACCCTCATACACACAGATGTGGTGGGATCGGTGACTGGCATGAATCGCACAAAGCGGGCGATGATCGGAGGCTCCAGGTCCTTCAGCACTATGTCATAGGCGTTCTTGTTGCCTTCAATGATCTGGGAAAAAAGATATGGAATGGTGGTAACCATAGTTGTGTCACGCCAAATCCCAAAACCATCATAAAGTTATAATCATCTTAACTGGTGGAGAGAATATTGAATAGCGATGGGTCACTAATTGGGCTAATGATTAGAAGGTTGTGAGTTCAACTCCTAGCTCCACCAAGCAGCTTCTGTTGTCTCAACTGCTAAGTTGTATCCTGGCTCAAATGTAAGTTGCTTTGGATAATTTTTTTAAAAAAAAAACGTCAGCCAGATGATCTTTGTGCTCAGTCATGTAAGTGATCATCGTTTTTGTCACGTGACCTCCATGTCATATTAACATTTCCATCAGGAGGCCTGGACCAGTGAGTTAAGTCTGGATTTCATACCTTCGTCTTAAAAGAAATGCGCCATCAGCTTACCTGACTGCCCTTACGGTCACGCCAGGAGACCCAGCGGGAGCCGTCACGGCTGTATTTAATCCTGTAGCGCTGTGCAAACTCGTTGCCTGCACCATCCGCATGGCGGCCCTGCGTCCCCACCAGGGTGACAAAGTGCAGGATGCGAAGGTCGATCTGCAGGAACTCCATTTGCCTCCGCGGACCATTTGCCTCGGGGCACCATGCACCATCTCCATCATCGAAATCCAGCCTGTGAATAGAGATTAAAAAAGAAGCATGGGGGGAAAGGACTTTTCTGTGCGACTGTATGTAAAAATCTGTATTTATATTGTAACAGATGTGTCTTAAAAAATAAATGGGTGCAAATTTTATGTAACAAAAAAAAAAAAAGCTCCCAACAAGTCATATGTGCTACTACAGTGAGTCTAAAGTGAGTCTAAAATAAAGCAACATACAAACAACAACATGGTGGGGAAAAAGTGACAGGTTTATATTAATATCCTCATTGTAATGCATTATAATTTCTGTAATAGTTACAGCTTTTACAGTAATTTTCCGTGAGATGTTTATTTAGCTTTTTTGGAAGGAGTCTCCAGTGTCAGTGCAACGTGACAGTAAAACTGAGGACTTTGTGCTTGTGGTTTCTTGGTAACATGACAAGCTATTTTTGTCTTATAACCAACAACAGGAAGAAAAATAGAGAGATTGGTTAGGGAACAGCAGTTATAGCTGCTATAACATAAGTGATATCAGGAAAAAGCTTGTTTCCTAGACATTAAATGTAGCTATAAACCAATAAAAAGTACGACGTGACATAGGTTAGTGTTGGCAAACTGCTGTGGTATAATACATTGATTATTTTCCTATAACAGCATGCCCCTAAATGTTTTATTCCTTACATATACAAGTGACTTGTATATTTATTTACCTTGACCATGTTAGGAGGTTTATTAATCCATGTTATAGTGTGTGTGTGTGTAGTGTCTTTGTATATTTATCTTAATCTATTAATCTCTGTATGTATTTACCTGCCATATCTAGCTGCAGTCGACTCCGACCACTGGCTGGATGCTGAGATGTCCTCATCCTGAATCTTGCCTCCAGTCATCCCCAATGGATACCTGCACGTAGCTAACAAATGCACACGCACACACACACACACACACACGGATGTATTACTATCTTTTTGAGAAAACCTTTACCTTTTCAAATGAATCCTACTATTGAAATACCAAATCTATCATTTATTACAGAGCAACTCACTCAGCACCTCATCTCATGCTAATAATTTTTTTTTTCTTCTTTGTGTATGAGCTGATGTGATCACACACAGGCTGAAAATGAACTGTTGTATATGTTAAGTGGAGTATAACGGGTGGGTTTGTTTCAGCTAGTGACTTTCTAGGAGATTTTTAGGTGAAACAGGCACACCGCTCACACAGCCCACACCCCAAAGGTAAACACCCAAATACCAAATACCTTCCAGGAGGCCTCGCCATGGACACAGAGGGTCTTTATGTTATTGGCCAGCAAAAAAAAAAAAAAAAAAAAAAAAAAGCAGAACCAGCTAAGCTTCTGAATGAGATGTCAACTGAGACTGAAACAAATGTTGATTTAATGTTGTAAGTTCAGATTTAAAATGTACAATGATTTTTATTTTTTAAATTATTTCACTTTTTGGGTATATTTGACTCATTTTACTGTCCATTTAATTCATGCATTATTTGTGCACATTTCTACAGCATTTAGATACATTTTGACATTTTACATGTAATTTGCCCTTAGAGGTTTTATTGGATGTATACCTAAACTAGACATGTCACTGGGTCTTTTTCCAATCTTCAACTCTCCAGTTTTGATGATCCTGTGCCCTCAGATTCATGTTCTTTTCTGACAAGAGTGGAACCTGATGTGGTATTCTACTGCTGTGGCTCATCCGCCTCAAGATTTGTGCGTTCTGAGATGCTTTTCTGCTCACCACGGTTGTAAAGAGTGGTTATTTGAGTTAGTCTGGACATTCTCCTCTGACCTCTATCATAAAGTTGTTTCCACCTATACATATATATATATATATATATATATATATATATATATATATATATACAGTATATATATAGTACTGATATAGTACTGTGCAAAAGTCTTTGGCACCCTATTTTTTTTTTTTCTAAAACTTTGTTATAGATTTTTATTTTATGACTTTTACATTATTGAGTCAGTACAAAAACCATTTTAGATTTCCAAACATTAGTTTTCCAGCACAAAATTAAATGTTAGTATGTCAGTAAAGAAAGCAGCAGATTACATAAGAGACCACTTTTCAGACAAAAAAACATAATGAAGGCTGCTGGGTTTTGCTGAAAAATTAGAAGCAAATGTGACAGTCAAAGTCTCCAGAAGAACTGTGGCTGCTTCTGCAAGATGCTCAGTAACACTTACCAGTTATCTTCCTTATAAAACCGCATATATTGTACCTGAGACTAATAATTTTTTTTAAAGCGAAGGATCGTCACACCAAATATTGACTTTGTTTTATTTAGCACTGTTTACTGCTTTTTATAGTATTTTTTAAATGTAGAAACATTTAATTTCATTATTTTTGAAGGCATCTTTACTCTACAGCATTTCTTTGCATGTGCCTAAGACTTTTGCACAGTACTGTATACATGAAATTGTTTATGTACATTGCTAAATGATATAACTGCTAGGCTAGGCATGCTAGTCTTATAACGTGTACTTGTGATGGCTTTCTTCATGCTGGACTATGAAAGGTTGCTGGAAAAGTCCAAAAGTAGCAAATACATGAATCAACTCTGTGACTCCGCTCATCTTGTTAACCTTGGCACTGGACCCCCCAACATGGCCTCCTTCATGCGCCAGTTCCATGTGAATGACCTCCCTGTTCCAGCCTGGTGCTTAAAAAAAAGACGCAAAAGCATTTGCTA
The DNA here is from genome assembly GCF_027358585.1 of Pangasianodon hypophthalmus. Lineage (NCBI taxonomy): Eukaryota > Metazoa > Chordata > Actinopteri > Siluriformes > Pangasiidae > Pangasianodon > Pangasianodon hypophthalmus. The sequence continues at coordinate 30,856,909 of NC_069713.1, forward strand.
TGTAAATAAAGTCTCTTATTATTGCTATTGCTATATGTTGAGCCTGAAAATAAATTCTGTTAGTAAATGTGCTTGTCATAATATTGGTGCATGATGATGCAATGCCTTGTTTTCTTATAGCTATGAAGCCATACTGTACTTGTGAGGAAGCTGGAAAAATCCAGTAGCTGCGAATAAATGAACTGGTCACTCTACACTCTCTCTTTTGTTTGCCTTAGCAGACTAGACAGACACATTCAGTGTCACTTCCTTCATATGAATAGAGTTGCTGTTGAAAATTGACAGTTTGTACATAAAACATAAAAGCATTTGGGTAATCAATACAATCTCATTTTACGTATGGTGAAATAGTATGGTACTAATAATAATACTTAGTATTTAATAGGTATGTAGTAGTTACTTGTATTTTCTTGTACATACATTGTTTTATTGTAAGTTATAGGTAAATAATCAACAGCAGGGGTGGTGTGATGTGGTCAATTTCTGCAATTTGCTCACAAGAAAAAACATATATTAAAATATCTTTATATCAAAATTATGTTATCTTACCTGGATTGACCTGTGACTTCACTGCTCCGATGAAGACGAGCAGAGTGAAGGAGCATTGCATGATGGACATTTTACTCGGAGGACAATCACTCCACCTGGAACAACAGCACAATACAACAGAAATAAATATGACTACTAGGCTTCCTTAGACTAGGTTTTTATTTTAGCCTGACTTTATGAACTTCTATAATATTATTTTAGATTAAATAATCATAATTGGCTGTGTAAAGAATGTGTTAAATCTATCTGAGTGTCTATTTATCTTTGACCCTATATAGGAATGTTTGTACGCATTTAACTCTATATATGAAAGTCTTCAAGCAGGAAGAACTGAGTCACTGGCGTTCATATACACTCTGGTGTTTTCATAGATTTTAACCAGCTAGCTAACATGAGCTAACCTGACAGGATTTCTGAGAGGTCATATTTATAAATCCTAATACTTTTTTTTGCTAAAATTACTCAGACCATTATCATAAGCTAATCTGACAGGATTTCTGACAGGATTTGTGTCATATTCATTGATTTTAATATATCTTATTGACAAACTTCAGGTAGCTCGCATTAGCTAAGCTAACAGGATTTCTGAGATGACATTTTAGATCATATTTATAAATCTTGATACTCTTTTTTTTCTTCTAACACGACTCCGACAATTAACATGAGCTAATCTGACAGGATTTTCTTTTTGTCATATTCATAGATTTTAATATTCTTTATTGACAAATTAGTTAGCTAGTGTTAGCTAATATAACAGAATGTACTTTTAAGATTTTTGAGAAAATCTGACATGATTTCTGACAGGATCTTTTTTTTTTTGTCATATTCATACATTTTGATATTCTTTATGGACATCCTTATTCAGGTAGCTAGCAGTAGCTAACCTAGTAGGATGTCCTGCTACGATTAGGCAGCTAGTTATCCATCTTGCACAAATCAGACCATTAACATGAGCTAATCTGACAGGATTTTTGACAGAATTTTTGTCATATTTTTGTCGGATTTGAATATTCTTCATTAATAACATTAGTCAGGTAGATAACTTGACATGATTTCTGAGAAGTCATTTCCTTTTCAGGTCATATTTATAAATCTTAATCTTAATGTGCTTAATCTTAATGCTTTTTTGCTAACACTTCTCAGACCATTAACATGAGCTAATCTGGCAGAATTTCTGTCTGGATATTAGGTATTCATAGATTTTTATATTCTTCAGTGTTAACATTAGCCAGCTAGCTAACCTGAAAGGATTTCTGAGAGGATTATTAAGTCGTCTTTATAAATGTTAATAATTTTTCCCCCTTAACACTACTCAGACTGTTAACATGAGCAATTCATGTAATTTCCATTGATAACATTAGTCGGGTAGCTAGCATTAGCTAACATAACAGGATGTACCGCTAACATTAGCCAAGTAACTATCTTACCAGGGTTTCTGAGAGGATTTTTAAGTCATATTTACGTTAACCTTTAAGAAGGTTAATAATTTTCATAGTTTTTTAATAATCTTCATTGATAACTTTAGTTAGATAACAAGCATATGCTAACCTGAAAGGATGTACTGCTATCATTAGCCAGGTAGCTAATCTGACAGGGTTTCTGGGAGGTCTTATTTATTATTGTTTATAAGAAACATGCTGATGATAACGTGAGCTAACTTGATAGAATATTTCAGAAAACTAATCAGCAAACTATAGTTTTTCAGAAACATTCTCAGCTTCTCATCAGCTGTTGCTAACAAAGCAACAGCGAAAAAATAGCAAGAAACGTACTTAGAATATACTTTACATTTACTAAATTTTTATTTATATTTAATATTTTGCTGTCTTAAGCACAAAATCTTGTTTTTAGAGTATATTACAACAAAATGTCCAAATGTCCCAGAATTTTCTAGACAATATTCCAGACAGGAACACTGTTTTACAGGTACAGTATGCTCATTTTAATTGAAATCTACACAATTTTAATAGAAAGGAGTGAGCCAATTCATTGCTACATCTGTTTCCTCCCTGATGAGTCGCTCAAGCATTCGGTAGCTGCCTTCCTGTTCGTGAATTAACCACAAACAGAAAAAAAATCACTTTGAGACAAGTCGCAATTTTTATCCGACTATTTCAGAATGAGAATTTTATACTGCAAGCACGACTCAACCTTCTGTATGCTGCAAATAAATCGCAATACATGGACAGTCAGTATTATCAATATTAATATCAAACACAGGAAAGGAATGTCTTCTTCTCCTTTTTCTAGTATCAATCCAAAGAAATATACACAATGCTTAGTATACTGAATACACACATACACTCCATCTACTGTATCTATTGCTACCATATGTGTATATTGCATTCTTCTTCCACTTTACCAAGTACTATCAATCTGTATATCTCTCCACACATATGTATATGTATTATCAGTATTATTATCAATACACAGGAACTCCATGAATGTGAAAGTAATTCAGAGAATTTAAAATTCTGTAATTAAAACGTACCACTTGTGTGCCATAAGCTCCATAAACAGCGACTCCTAAAAGGAATTTCAGAACTGTATGTTAGTCCATCAAGACTCAGTGCTGCTCTGTTCTGTATAAATCAGCACTGAGAGAGAGAGCGAGAGAGAGAGAGAGAGAGAGAGAGGGAGAATATCTAGAGCAGAAAGAAAAAAAGGTCCTCTCATAAGGCTTCAATTATGAGACATAGTAGCATTTACTAAACCACTTATTCAGCAGGCAGAAAGTGTGAAAGGTTGAAAAATTATGGCTCTAATGGACAGGCTATGAAACACAATTGTGCACACAATTTAATGTAGCCACAAGATACTAAACCAAGGTTATGAAACTGTAATACTGTATGTATGTGGGATGTAGGTGACTTTATCATGCTTTTAATTCCTACTTTGATTTCTGGAATTATTAAAAATGATGCTAGTGTTTTTGTAAATTCATTTTGCTCTCAAAAAGTGTCTACGGGTTAAAGGATAAGCTGACCAAGCACTTACCTGCTACGCTTACAGCTCTTCCTAAATGTACCAATTAAAAAAAATTGGTTCATGAGATAAGCAATGTCTCAGCTTATGCTGTCAAAAAATCCTGTAGACTTTACCTGTAGACTTTACAAAGACAATTAATTAATTAATTAAATTCATTGTGTAAATAATTACATATTGACTTGAATGGCCTTCCAAAGATTTTTGAGTGTTTTTACAGCTCAAAACACACATTTTAGCATGACATATTGTAGTTACATTAAGAAGTCAAAGTTTTTTAGGCTGGTGGTACTCTTAGTCCATGAACTTGTGAACCAGTATGAGGATGTATTCATTGAGCACTTTGGTAAGTCGCTCTGGATAAGGCCATCTGCCAAATGCCATAAATGTAATTGTAAATCTCAGACAGTGATGCTGGCCTTAACACTGCTCTTCCCTTGAACCGATATTACACAATGAAAATCAAATTCATAATCGACTCATGGTCAGAATCACAAATAAATTAGACACCCCTCTGTTCTGCAGTCTGAATACACATAAGTGCACTTATTAGGAAAAGCACAATAATCAGAGCATATTCTTCCAATCTAATACAGGCTACACTAACTGCACTGACTACAAAGTCCTAAACAGAGCAAAACCATTCAAAAGTCATAGCTTGTTGTATCTTGCTGATCTCCTGAAACAGTATAGCCCATCCAATAAATGTTTTTAAAAGCAGATTAAAAAAAATTTTGCTTATCACAGGCAAAATTCGCCTGAACTTATAACATGTATAACTTGTGTATTTGGTATAACCAACTCATTTAGGCAGAGACTCGCCTCAGATGCTTGAAGAGTAGCTTTATTAAATGCAAACTGAAAAAAAAAATCAATCTATTTTCAAATTGTATGGATTTGTTAATAGCGTTAAAACAATTTGCACTCTTAATAAAACATTTTAAACATCATTACTCTGCATTCAGACCCATCACGATTTTTACTACATTCTAGTCACTCTAGTGTAGCAAAACAAGACGAATGCCACTATTGAAAGATGGAAAGATGGCAAAATTCTAATCCTAAAAGCGTTTCCTCTCTTTCTCATTACATATTCTCACTAATAATTCATTTCCATGTAATTCAATCACTTCACAGGCTGATAAATCTCACTCTGAGAGCATCTGAAAGCATATAGAGAGAGTCACAAATAAACACAACCTCAAACAGAGCTGTAGCTAAACATGACAGTTAGTATGAGTACTAATAACTCAGGACACACTACTCATGAAGAAGTCGAAGAAGACAGTAAGGAGAAGTAGATGAAATCTGCGCTCATGCAATACCACACGGGATTTGCCAGAAGTTTACAGATATACAGTACCAACACACATCAGCTGGAGCGTTTCAAGGAGCTGTTTGTGATTTTTTTTCCTGCTGGCAGCAAGGTGAACTACATCCGCGATAAAAACAGACAAAGCAGAATCCTCTTTCCCTTACTGACACGCCCTTCTGGTTAAGCTCCATATGCCTTTTGAGTTGTCTTTTAGGGAAGAGTGTTAGAGCTATGAAGCATTGCTTCAGATATAAACACAATCTACACACAAACCTGAAACAAAGACAGATCCATTACCTAGCAATACTGCAAATCACAGCTTTTCGATGGTATCTATAAAATTCTATGACTGTTATTGGTTTTAGAAATGCTTTTAAATATTACAGGTGGCACCTTTAAATGAAACGGTTTATGTTTATGTACAAATGGAATTTGTGAGCTATTTTCAGTCTTTAGAGGTTAGTCTGTGATGATTTAGACATTTAGTTTGCACATGTTGGCGCTTTTGCATTCTCCTTAAGCCACTCATATGGTGCTATCTGTTACAACCAAACCCGAAAAAAAAAAAAAAAAAAAGTTTTGCATACAATATGGCAGATAATTCCCACAATGCAGCACAAACATCATGTCAATTCCCAGGCGTTAAACGGGTCACCTGTGTGCAGGTTGAAGGTACACTGATATGAATTTTTGTACATTATGGACTCAAACCAGAAAGAGAGGAAATCTGGGATCTGGAACATTTTACAGTGTCTTGAACCAGTCTTAGCATTTTTTTTTATAGGGCCCAGGATTTCTTGCATTGTCCATGGATCCTGTGGACATGACAATAAAGCTGTGCTGTTTTTGGCCAAATCTGGGTTCGACTGGCATCTCATACCATACAGATGCAGAAATGCCAGATGTGCAGGGCGTATGTTTACAGTCAAGCGGAACAAAACTCACACAGTGCAAGCAGTGCAGGTACAGCTCCACTGTAGACATCATGGAAGCTCAGCATATTCGCATCACAGTAACAGCAGAGTCAGACCAAAGACTATAAATGATCACAGGACTATTATCCATTGTCTTCTTGTTCTGTTTGCTGTCACACTGTGATGATGCCAGACGAGCACAGTGCTTTAAGTCTCTATGACAACAGCTGAGCAAGCGGGTCTTGTTTAAAGAGTTATAAAAGAACTTTATTTACTTCCTAATTTCTTCCTGCCCTCAACCTCTCGATCATCTCTCATCATCTTGATCATTCTCACTCAGGTTTCGATATTGGAATTCATCATTTTTTTTAAAGGGCACATTATAGCATGTACATGTTTGTTCATTCTCATAACTCTAAAACATCTGGAGCCTAACTGTGTCTCCAACAGTGCATACAGAGCCTCAATCCTCAATCTCTTATTGGCCCCAGCTATCCCTATCATCGCTCTCGTCCGTATTGGACTCGTATCCGGAGGCAATACCCGATTCTCTGAACCCAGGAAGCTCCAATGTGCAGAACAGGCGAGCCTCGGTAGGAGAACTCTCACTTTGCTCTTCATCTGGACCCTGGCCTGAATCCCGGTCCTGCTCTGGCTTCTTCTCACCGACCGAAGGCTCTGGAAAGAAGTCGAATGGATCAAGACGAACCACGTTAGGCTTCTTCAAGGGTGAGAAACGAGGAACATTGTCTCTCAGAGCGATCTCCAACAGGCTGTCCTGAGATCCCACTGCAGGAGACAGAGGATTCAATAAAGTTAAAAAATCTGAATTTGCTACTAGGCATTGTCTACTTTTTTTGCAAGATTTGTGATGTAGAAAGGGGGAGGAGAAAAAATAAGAGTGGTGAAAGCTCACTGGTGGAGGTGGATGAGTGTGTGCGGAGCTCTAGCTCCTGGATGTGTTTGATCAGCATGGAGAGGTGCTGCAGGAGCTCGCCATTCTGCTGCAGGAGCTGCTGAGCTCGAACCTGAGCCTCTGTCCTCGCCCGCGCCTCCAAACACAGCTGCTGCTGGAGCAGGGCGGCCTGACAATGACAAACAACAAAAAAAAAAAACAAAATAACAATTAACAACCATCGAATTCGCAAATTGATGTGGCTACAAACTGTGCTTGCAGTTAGCAGTCTGAAATTAGCATTCAGTTTACTAAGGCTGTAGCACGTCAAGCAAACTGCGCCTACTAAATGTACAATCTACAATCTCTTGTCACCAGTACTAGCAAATGCTTCTGCAATATGGCTGAGAATGAAATGGTCTGAGGTACAACATTTTCAGTTTTACCACTAGGCTTGTTCCTGCCATCATTCCTGCTTGATATACAGTAGAAGGTCTATACTATGTGGGTGGTGTGCATGACAGCTCTGTTTTCTGTCAGAAAGGCTTGCATGAAGCTAGTCAACAGCACAGTCGGTGCAAGTGTCAAACGGCTCTTCTTGTAATTGACTTTCAATGTTGGAGCTTCCATCTGTGAGATCAGGAGCTGTTTTCAGCTCGTCACTTGCTGCTGGGACTGTCCACAGAGCAGCCAATCATCCAGATAGGGGAGTACGCATAGACTCTGTTGGTGTAGTGGTGCAAGGTTTCCAGGGCAACTACCATGGATTTTGTGAAGAGGGTGAGTACTCCTCTAGGGAGTACTAACCCCAAGGGAAGGACCTTGAACTGATATGTCATTTGGAATGTGGACATCCTTCAGATCCATGGTTGCAAACCTAACAGTTTCATAGCTCCAGCATATCTGGTATGCAAGCAGTTTAACAAGACATTTAAGTCTTTTTTTGGAATCGGAAAATATCTAAAAACACTCATTTTCACCCCATCACCGGGAGAGTGAGAGTTTGAATTTCAACAATGCCACATGCCAGGAGCCAGATTTGGTCGTGCTCTCTCGCACTCTTTCTCCCTTGTCAATCACAGTGAAAGTAGCCAATCATGTGCATCTGTGAGCTCATGTATGCGGAAGAGGACTGATAGCACTGTTCTCCGAGTGTGTTACACTGCCCTGTGTTGCCACATGTGCAGCAGTTCGAAAAAATGCAACTGGCTGGCTTCAAGTGTCTTGGAGGAAGCTTGCCTTAGCCTCTGCCATTTGGTAGCTGTTGTATGATATGGGGAAAGCTGGCTAGTGGGAGAGGAGAAAATGAAAATGAAAATTGGCAGAGTCTGACAGTGAAACTGTAAACGATACCCTGTGGAGAGTGTGGTCATTAGCCTTTGGTCTGTTGTTAACAAGCTCAAAGGGGGGAGAACTATCCCACTGCCAGCTGTGTGATCTCAGAACCGACACTGGGACCCCTTGGTAGTTTCAGTAAATATTAGGAAAAACTATAACTTTTATTTATAACAATAAAAAAAGCCAAAAGATTGCCTTGTTGTTACTGAGGATAAACTTGGGGTTAGATTTCAGTGTAGCCATAGCATTAATTAGCTACAGTAATAACAATGTCAATTGAAGGTCTTCTGTGTGTGTGTTTGCCTGTGCTGAAGCAGCTTGGCTCTTCTGTTCCTGCTGTTTGAGCTGTTTCTTCAGGAGCTGGACCCGGTGGCTCAGTGACAGGCGCTCAGGGACTGGAGACAGCAGTCCTGACGGCTCTATTTCCACCACGGCATCTTCAGAGACCTGGGGACAGAGAAGAGTTTCATTAATTTATTGATTTTAGTCTCAGGAAATGGATTGAGGCTAAGACTTGTTTCCAACGGTTTGCCTTTTGAGTTCTGAGAACACAGCGAACTGTATAGATAAAAGTTTTGACATTACATTATTATATTCTTTCTTATTATATCTATATTATATAATATAAATAATAAGAAAGAATATGATACCATTATGTAATATTATATATATATTATATATATAATATTTTTAATCCTTATTTCTATCACTCAAAATGAATTAGATGGTTACTGAGAATCTAAGAGTCTGACTGTCTTTGGATTTCATATAAATAATGATGCAAGTGAGATCATGTTGTGTCAGAAATATGCATTATTTAATGCTAAACATTACAAATATATTTTTTAAAAAAGCCTCCTCATCATGAAGTCTTTTTTAGACAGCTTGATACTGTGAAAGCTCAGGTATATGAGTGCTGTTGATACGCAGCCTGTGTATATTTTATTCATTATAAACTTGATAGAAATGCTAAAACAACATGCAGCATTTATGCTGTAGGCTGTATTATTCATTACAGCACAGAAGAAAACATCAAAATCCCATATGAAAACTGGTGGTATTTTCATGTTATCCAAGATGACTTATTTAATACTGTTTATAAACCTGTAGCCAATCATGTGTCTGCAGTGCAGTGCATAAACTCATGCAGATACATTCTGATATAATCACTCTTTACACAGAACACACACCAAACCTTGAGAGCTGGGCTAGAAGAGCAGAAGGCCACAAATGTCAACTGTCCAGTTTTGGTGAGCCAGTTTCAGTGAATCTGTACTTTCTGAAAATTCTGAAATCGTTTTTCTATCTTTTAAAAAACTGCATTCATTATGCATGTTTATCAAAGTGCATCTAGGGAGTACCTTCACATCTGTCTTCTGCATCATCTCCTCTGGGTTGGTATCAGCATCTGGAGTGTCCTCCTCCTCTCTTCTCTCCTCCTCGCACTTAACCAACCATTCTGCCAAAACAAATCGGAAAAAATCCTGTTAAAAATAGTCCATTTGACTAGTACAGTTAAAAGCACTTGTAATATTATCAACGGTTTTGGCTTCAAAAATAAGAACTTGCTCTCCTACACCTCTGAACTGAATCAGGAGATCCTTCAATGAGCATTACTCGGGGGAAAAAGGCCTTCCTTTTACAACTTGACAGCTTCTCTTACCAATGATATCCACCAGAGTGTCCTAAGGTTAACACCATGACAGGCCCTGACGGCCCTCTGGCCACAGCTTCTTGCAGCTATGTCTACAATGGTGAATTTAAACATAGTCCATTCAGAAGGCTCTCCTGGGTTTACCAGGTAAATCTGGCATGCAACAAATGTTACAATCTTACCCCCAAGTGTTGATCACTTGAGAGCTCTGCCCCTCTCTTTTGCTGAATGTCCAATAAAGTCTGATGATTCAATCACAGAATCAATCATTACCCTTATGAGCACTTATGAGCAACCTTGTGTTTGAAGATTGTATGTGGTTTTGACAGTCCACATCTCAAACAGACATCTAGTAACATTTCATCACTCAGGTTTAAATCTAGGAGGCTGTTCCTGCCAATCATATCGCCGTGACTCCCAACAGGAGCACTGAAATCCCCCAGTGGAACTATGCAATCAGTAGGACAGGGGGGGTCCGATCTTATCTGCAAAGGGCCATTCCAATCAAGCAGGAGCCACACCTGATTCAACCTGTTTAACCAGCTGATCCTGGCTTCAATAGACTATCAGGTGTGGCCTCTGCTTGGTTGGAATGAAAACCTGCATCCACACCAGCCCTTTCTGGTTAAGACTGGACACCCCCGCAGTAGGATGTACCCTCTCAAGCACCTGCCCCACTTTCTCCAAGAAACCTGACCAATCTGAACTGCCATTTGATACTCTTGACAACTCTAGATGCATCCCTCTTGTCCGCTAGGAAAGCTCTACCTGCAAGTGCCCAAGTGAGGTATATCTCCTGTGGGAACTCTGAGAATCCCTGATTGAGAAGTTTGGTATCAGAGACCATGGGTGGATGTAAGGCCGAGTATATCTAGTCCATACCTTTCCTTCTTGCATACTGCTTCAGATGATGAAGTGTCCCTGCCATTGAGGTGACATTCCATGGTACCAAAGCCAGATAAGACAGGTCTAGTCTAAGACGATCCATAAACTCTGACTCCAAAACCATTCGTTAAACCAACCTGTTTAGTCAACTGATCCGATGAAACGAAATTTTTCTTAAGGGGATAGAAAATGATCTGTAAATGATCTGTAACATTCACCAGACACGAAACCTTTATGATTAGCTCTGCAACAAGACATATTATTGTGACATGAAAATTCTTTGCTGAATCAGAAAAAAGGAACTTAAATATAGACTTACCATCCACAGTGTCCAGGCTCTGTTTATGACAAACCTCAAACGCCTGGCCGACTGTCTGCACAATTCTCATAGCCTGACTCTAATACCAGAACAATGGAAGAGAAGGGGAAAGGAAAGACATTAACGGCATACAATTGCAATCATTTTTGATAAATGGGACTATACTCCTATTTTTCTCTATTTCCTTCCTATATTTCTTTGTAATTGTAGATAACTAATTGTGTATCGAATTCTGCACAATTTCTTCAGGAAAATGTAACCATTGGAGCTTTTGGTGAAATCAATAAAAAGGAGATTAGACCAACCTCTACCAAACTCATTAGTATTCAACCCTGATCACACAAGCTTCAAGCCTGTTCCAAATCCATACCAAATCAATTCATCTGCTCTGCAGGAAGACATTAAAAATCACATTTGTCTACTGGTTTGTCTATACAATGTCAATTAGCTGACTGACCTTTCTCTTGGATTTGAAAACGTTGCATCGGAACACATTGCTCTTCTTATCTTTTGCAATATAACTGAAGATTTTAAGGTCTTGGGAGTCATGGGACACATAGAATATTCTGGGAATGGAAAAAAAATACATATGATACAATAAAATAGACCAATGCGAGTTAACATTTCAAGAACAACCAGAAAATATAAATATATTCAAATCATATGTATTCAGCAGATCTGAAAACTGAGAAGTAATTTAGGATTCATATTGACTTACAGAAAATTATACACTCATATGCTGATTTATGGATGTACGTACAATTGGTATTATTTCATACTAGCTGCGAAAGAAGCTAATAAATTTATGGATTTACCGTTAACAATATAACTTGAACATGGCACTATGTTAGCGTCAGCTGTCAGCGTTGTGTTATTTCTGGTTTGTGTCATAGTTTATTGTGTGTTTATGCTCTACTCATGTACATCGCCGTTGTTTCAACTTTGGCAAGAGTTAGTCACTTACTTGCACATAAGAATAAAGAACAGGACACTCTTATTGGATGTTGCACGAATAAAATCTTCAGAGGAAATACTTTCCCTTTTATACACATTTACGAAAGCTAATTCACGTCTTCACATGTCTGGTGGCCTAACCTTATTGGTCCATTCAGCGTTTATGATTAAATAAAGATTAATTGCTATTGAAAGAGCTACCCATAGGCTGTGTGGACTTCATGCAGGTGGTGTAATAAAACCTGCTCATTGCCCCATATCCTCCTTCCCCTCTTCCCTTTCTTCCACTAGGGAGTCTCTAATACAGTGTAAAATACACAGTGTTTAATAAGTGCTTTATGCAGTTTTAAGATAGTTATGCACTGATTGGTGTTGAGTAAGAGAAGATGGTAACAGTTCAAGAACTCGGGTACTGTGTTTACACTGTCATGCATCTGGACAATGGAAACGCTCAGTTCTTATCTCACAACTTGTTTTCTCCTCCCTGGAGCTTGAGGGCCATTTGAATTTACTTTCCAGAATTAATAAAAATGTTATCACTTATCATAGAAATATGTTTTTGAATGAAACGTTTTAGCAGGGAATTGATCTTTACATGATTTTTAACCAGTTTAAGGGTGCTTTTACACTCGAGTCCAGACTCAGAACCAAATTTGGGCTCGTTTAAGGACACGGCTCATAATCGCAGGTTTGTGTTCACATAGAAGAATTCCTACGGGGCTCGATTGCGCAATTCCATACGTCACTTTTGTGAACCCAGTTTTGCTGTTTTTATAACTTTGCTGTCATACCAACACTCAAGTGGATAAGAAAACCGTGTTTTGGATGCCGGGCGTGTCATCTGCATTCATTGGCTCTGTACTTGCACTCTGCACAATGACAATAAAGTTTAATCTAATCTAATCTAATCCTGCAGGAAGACTGCAGACAGCAAACGAGGAGCTGATTGTTTTTCACTGTGCTCTGCAAGCGCTCGTGAACTCCAGAAAGCTGAGCCACAGATTCCAGTCATATGAAAGTCGGTTTTATAGATCAGTAATCATCTTAACGAGTTTCCTGGCATCACAAAACTAGAAACATGAAGTAATGCGACAAGAGGAACCAATCATCGTTACTCAGCATTACTTCCTCACCTGAACTTTTAAAGACTGTTTTCTCATGTTTGTCCAAGGTCATAATCAACAGTAGCCCAGATAATAATTAAAATCTTTCCATAAAAAGTTGTTCATTAGAAATGATTAAGCCCTATCAATACATTTCATACCTGTAAATAGGATCCTGTGCCAATGTTACATGACTTTCATCCCAGCTGCATGCATTTTTCTGGAGGAAATAAGTAGCAAAAAGTTACAAATCCTGTCATTATGAGATCTGCCATACTAAAAGATCAGACAATGTCCTTCAGGACCTTTTTTTTCTTATGCAACACCACTTTGACACCATCCACCGCTACGACAAGGCTGACTTTCATCTTCTTGATGTTCTTCACTTTAAACTCATACTGGAAAAAAACAAAAACAAACAGAAAGAAACTTGTCATATTACCAAGAAACCACAAAATACCTCCGTCCTGAAGGCTTTACATCTGCCTGGCACAAAGCACTGCTTTCAGATCACACTAAAGGAAGACCAAAAGAAAGGCAAAGAACATTATTTTTGTTTTTTCCTCGTTTGTCTCGTCAAGAAAATCAGCATCAGCTCATCAATTATTTATTTTCAGCTCCCTACATAGAGGCTGTCCTTTTTAACTAGATACTCAGCGATAAACCTAGGCTGTCTATTAAAAAAAAAAAAAAAAAAGTAGAAGGGTTTTCGCTCTCAGAGCAAACTGGTGCAATGCTGCTGCCATAAATCTATAAGCCGGCACTGGAGCAAGTCCAAAATAAAAATGTATGCCCTTGGCTGGAAGTGCTCTTAAAAGAAGAGGTTCTATTCTCCGAATGTCTTTTATTCACTCGCAACATCGTCACAAGAATGTCTTGCTTCTTCTTAGAGAAGAAATGTTATTTGAATACATTAATGATTAATGAGACAGAGAAATAGCTCAGCTGGATATATCATCTGTGTGCTCTAGAAGCAGCACTAAATGATAGACAGTCAGATAGACTCCAGAAAAAAGGGAAAAAACAACAACTACAAAAAGAAAAACCCCAAAAACATACTATATGTTATATAAAAAGATACTGTATCTTTCAGGGTACAAAAAGTTAAAGGATTTTTGTGTGCATAATTAGACCTTAATTTTTTTATTTAATTTTGTTTTTTTGTTCTACAAGGAACATACATACTGTGACCAAGATTGGCATTATTTCTACAATAATACAAGAATATTAATATGGTTACATAGTTGTTATATGTATATACATACTGTATATACATTATATATACATTGCACGACATTTTCCACTCAGTAAACACCTTTTTTTCAATTCAATTAAAGTCATATGGATCATATGGATTTGACATATTCAGTCCATTTATTCCAAATAAAAAAAAAACTTCTATCTGGATCTTTTAAAGAAAAAGAAAGCCTTTCCATCACATACAGTATATACTGTATTATATCTATCCATTCTTCAGACAAAGGTGGCTCCGGCTTTATCCATTTTCTTGTAATTGTCGTTTTGCTGGCTACCAAAAGAATTAACATCAGCTTCTTATCACTGTTGTCCCACCCATCAAATGAAATATTACTCAAATATATAAATTCACAATTAAAAGGAATTGCCAGGAGCTAGTACCCGACATTCCCAAAAGTTATGATAGTGGTTGGCTTCATTCGCCCCACACAATCTCCCCCAGCCTGCAGCTTTCCCCTGATATCTCTTCTGAGATGGTGTAATAAAAAAAACCTAATAACATTCTTCCAACAGAATTCTCTCCACATCCTCCTGACCTTCATTTAAAAAAAAAAAAATGAGTGCAACTTTTAGAAAACCAACTTTAAAATCCGTCTGCATGCTATTTGCAAATACGACATTTTATTTAAAACCAATCATCAATATAAATATACAATCAAAACATGACCGATATAGACAGCAATATTATTTAGAGTTACCTTCATTATTGTTATACAATTTGTCATTAATAAAATGTACAGTATCATAACCAACCAACCAACCCATTATATAAAATATGCTATATTATTGATGTATTCTAAAATATATGATACTCTGGTATATATGCATAAATAAATAAAGCTTTCAAGTCTGAACTATCATTTTATTCTTTATATTATTTAGATTAAGATGATAATTTATTCCTCATATTACTATATTATATTAATTAATATTAAGAAAAGTTGGGGCAAAATATTAAAATGAAAAAAAATTGAAATAATTAAATAAAATTAAGACATATTACTAAGTTTTAGAATATATAAAAATTTTATAAATATTGTAAATGAAATAAAAATATATTTTAGTAAGTATATTAAGTAAATAAAATTTTATAGAAAAGAGTTATAAATTCTGAAAAAATCATCGAAATTATTCTAATGTTATAGATTATATGTTGAACAATCATGTCTTGTAATAGAGTGAAATGATTTTCAATAAAAAGAAAGAATTCATTACTTAAATAATTCAAATAATATTGGTTGAAAATGAAACCCACTTACCCGGACCCTTCTCATGGCTGCCAGGATGTCCAGCCTGCTTTGTGGACGCACAATGTCCAAAGTGCCAATAAACTAGAGGGGACGGAGGAGAAGGTGGACATGGGTACATAATTTAAACTCACATCTAATATACGACCTGCTGACACACACACACACACACACACATTCAGCGCATCAGACAGCCTCATCAGTGACACTTCTATCCCGTCACACGCACCTTCACCTGGAACGCAATGCCACACTGGAAGCTGTCATCACTGTCGTCCACCAGGTTATATTTTGTCTTCTCAGGCATCGTGCGTGTTATCGTAAGTGATATGGAGCCGAATACGAGCCTTCACAGGAAGCCTCCGGTGGCTGACGTGTGTGTGTGTGTCAAGATCATATCAATCAGAATAACCCTGATCATCATTCCACTCTAACAGATCTGTATTTATCTCTTAAATAATAGCAATATAGAAAGAAGAATCACACCAGCCTGCCTCACCTGATGAACAGAAGAGAGAAATCCTCTGCAGCTGCCAGTCGTGCATCTGCTCACTGCGTCCAGCTGTTTTATGGTTGCAGCCTCTCCTCGCCTCGTGATGTTTAGGAAGCTTGGAGGGACTGGATGGGATTCGTTATGAAAAGCTGACATCTAGTGGTGGATCGAGTGCTAATGGTTCATAACTGGGAGTCAAGAGCATCCAATGCTGGGTAATTTTAGGGTTTTTTCCCTGCTTGAACCAGTGATGTCACCGGACAACCCACTATTCCTTCACCGTAATGAAAAGCAGAGATGTCTAGCAAACAAACAAACATACCAATAAATAAATCAGTATTGAATTGTGACCCTTCCATAGACCCTATTCCAGCAAAAATAAATAAATGTCCCCACAGCATAACAGAGCCACTGTATACTCTATACCTTTCTTTATATATCCATGTCAAGCTTCAGAATGTGTTCTCAGTGACACTGACCTTGCCGTGGTTGTTAGTGCCTCGAGTATTTCAGGAACTGTTGATCTCTTGAGATTTTCACACACAACAGTTTCTAGAGTTTACACAAAATGGTGCGAAAAACAAAAAACACACAGTTTCCCAGTTCAGGTTCGAGCTGACAGGAAGACTACGGTGACTCAAATAAGCACTCTTTACAACCATGGTGAGCAGAAAAGCATCTCAGAACACACAACATGCTGAACCTTGAGGTGGATGAGCTACAACAGCACAGGACCACATCAGGTTCCACTCCTCTTAGCCAACAAGAGGAATGTAAGGCACCGAAAATGGACAGCTGATCAGTGTTTTTAAAAAAAAAAAAAAAAAAAAGTCCAGGTGATGTTTTTTCCAATCAAGTGTATATTCACTGACATGTATTTTTTTAAATAATTAATTTATTTTTTAAAAAGTGCTTTTTCAGTTGTCTCCTGAAACGATAAGCGGAACATTATAAGAGAAATAGAGCACTTCAGGGCGTGATCATCATTACAAATCTGTCAATTTCACCTCAGAACTTTGTGACAATAAATTAATACATCTTTCCAAAAGGCTTTTAGCTTTTAAACAGCCCTTGTAAAGATTTAAAGAAATCTATTATACTGTTATATGCTATACAGCTAAAAGTTTGTGGACACCTGATGATCACACCCATATTTGCTTTTTGAACATTCCATTCCAGATTTATTCCCTTTGCTGTTATAATAAGCTCCACTCTTCTGCGAAGTCTTTCCACTAGATATTGGAGCGTCTGGGGTTCAGTCAGTGTTCCAGTTCATCCCAAAGGTGTTCATTGGGGTTGAGGTCAGGGCTCTGTGCAGGACACTCGAGTTCTTCCACTCCAACCTTCACACACCGTGTCTTCATGGAGCTCGCTTTGTGCACAGGGGCATTGTCATGCTGGAACAGGTTTGAGCCTCTTAGTTCCAGTGAAGGGAAACTGTAATGCTACAGCACACAAAGACATTCTAGACAATCGTGTGCTTCAGACTTTGTGGCAACATTTTGGAGAAGATCCACATATGGGTCAGGTGTCCACATACTTTTGGTCATATCGTGTATCCCACTTTTATCGTATTTCTGGTTTTTTTTTAAGGTGCTGGTATATCTTTGTTAGACTTTTGTCAGAAGTTGCTGTGCCTGAATTTTGCCAAACAGCCCAAACAAGATGAGGTTTTTCTGCTTATAACATACACCTGAAATGTACTTTTAAAATCTTTCCTATGCATTCTTCCTGCAAATATCGAATTGGCTAAGGAACCAGTTTAACAAACACGGTGGTTAAAAAAAAAGTGTCAGTCTTCCTAAAGACGTCTAAAAGTGATTTCCTCACGCAGTGAATGTTACGCTTTGATCAAGTTGTTGGATAGTTACATGCTGTAGTGCCACAGACCTAATCCTAATCAGTTCACTGTCTTATCTGTCTTATCTGTCCAAAATGTCCTCTATGGTCCTGCTCTCCAGACTTTAAAATACTAGAACTTTACTTGTGATTGAAATACATGCCAAAGCGAAACATAAAGGATATTTCACATATATGATCATCAGGAAAGGAAAAGGCATATCTGGTAATATTTCGTCACAAGCTCCTGGTGAGTCAGTTCTGTCACACGATACTGGTGATGAGTCATTTATGATTAAAGCATCCATCATAATCACTTTATCCAACAGCACATCAATAGAGGCTGAAGTAAAGATCAATAACTCAATCAATTACTGTCACAGCTTCAAAATGTGATCCGGTCACGTCAGATAACGTTACAGCTCACTGCAAAATAACAGTGAGGGATATGCTGAGTTGTGCCAAATGGTTACAAAGAGGGTATATAACAGCAATTAAAAAAATATTAATTACTACGGATACAAATTAAGCTCCAAATAACAGATCTTACAGTATTCAGGCCATGTTTTGCCAGTACAATCGAGCATAATTTTTATATTCCTGTTGTTAAAATCAATGTTTAATTGTAACAGGAAAACTTTTTATACTTTCTGAATAATATGTGATAATACTATTTAGTAACAGGAATTACCCTCTTAAACTATGAATTATTCAGTAATGACTAAGGAACTAACAGTCACCTCATCATAGAACTATTTATTTCAAGACAAGCTTGTGAACGTAGTCTTGTGTTTAAGTCCTGCTGGTTTTGCTGAATCCGCCGTGACCCCTCACATGCCTTGTGACACACTGTGGTCCAAATTTGCGTCATCAGACCAGACTCAGTTATAAATACACACACAGTCAACAGCATGACTGATATGTTGCTCCACGAGGAGAATGTTCACGTTTCGCAAGTTAGGCAGGAAAGACCACCTAAGAACACACTGCATCTTCTCTTTGTGCCTTTATTATTGTGTTCTTTAATAGAGGAGATGTTTCACTGTGCCGCTTTACACCTCCAAGTAGCCTCCAATTAAGGGGGTACTTCAATGGGCTTTGAAGTCATTTTTTGAGTGAGATAGAGAGAGAGAGAGAGAGAGAGATAGAGAGAAAGAAATAAATATAAATAAAATATAAAGCAAATGACCTATAATCTAATCCAATCCTAATACCTTCTATTATACTATTTTATATATCTCCGTAATTTATATGAATTAATTCAATACTGCTTCAATATGTTTATTTTATTCGGTATTGTTATTCAGTAGTGTTTATTTTATTCTTTGCCTTTTATTCGTTAGTATTGTTTGTCTATATAATTTTTTTAATATTATTTTGCTTCGGCAACATTATTAAAACAGTCACACCAATAAAGCATACTTTGAACTTGAACTAGAGAGAGACAGAGAGAGAGAGAGAGAGAGAGAGAGAGAGAGACTGGGAGTGAATGTAGGAGAGAGACATGGAGAAAGACATTAAATAGTGTGTGAGAGAGAGAGAGAGAGAGAGAGAGAGAGAGAGAGACCAGGAGTGAATGTAGGAGAGAGACACGGAGAAAAATGTTGAATAGCGAGAGAGAGAGAGAGAGAGAGAGAGAGAGAGAGAGACTGGGAGTTAATGTGGGAGAAAGATATTAAATAGCGAGAGAGAGAGATGGAGTGAATGTGGGTGAGAGACAAGGAGAAAGATATTAAATAGCGATAGATAGATAGATAGATAGATAGATAGATAGATAGATAGATAGATAGATAGTGTGTGTGTGTGTGAGAGAGAGAGAGAGAGAGAGAGAATGAGAGTGAATGTGGGAGAAAGATATTAAATTGTGAGAGATCAATAGATGGAGATGGAGAGAGAGAGAGAGAGAGAGAGAGAGAGTATGAATGAATGAATAAATCTGACCTTTGACCAGGAGTATATAGAGAAAGTGAAAAGAACTGACTCTAGGAAAGCTATTAAAAGAGAGACATAATAAGTGAGAGACATGGATCGAAAATGGACTGGGTGCAAAAGATAGAATAATAATGAGAAAACACATTGCGAGGTAATTACAAAAGGACAGAGAGAGAGTGATTAGAGCGAGAGATGGAAACGGAGGTGGAAAAATAGACACAAAGATAAAAAGAGAAACAAAAACAGAACGTTTAGGACAGAATGACAGAAAATAACTGATAGAGAACATTTTATACAATGATAGCCAGAGAGATTGTGAAAGAGATGGAAAATGGAGGGGACCTGGTGAGAACGTTAGAAATGATTGAGGGTCAGAACGAAAAAGAGAGGAAGACATGTAGAGAAACACACAGAGAGAGTGATTATAAGAGAGAGAGAGATAGAGAGAGACTTAGAGGGATAATAATTATGAGAAAGACAATCAATGACTCAGAAAGTGAGACAGAAAGAAAACACAGGGAAAGAGTGACTGATGAAAGAAAGAAGAGATAGAGAGAAAAATATACAGTAGATAGAGAATGATAATGAATAGCGAGACGATGCTCCATTTTCCCTGAGTATTAGCACCTGAAACATGTTTCCCAGCTATTCACCTTCCACATGCTTCTGCTCCACCATCTCCTTGCTATTAATCATTGTTCTAGTCTGTTTTTTTTTTCTTTATTATTCTCAGTTCTCAGTATTTCTGTCATTCTCGGTTCTCACTTGTTCTCAGTCTGCTTCTGGTTGCCAGCTAGTCTGAGGTTCATACTGTGTTTGTGATTCAGTTCTGCTTTGTGGCTCAAACAGCGTGGATTTTCCAGGAGAATTTATCTGGAAAGTTCCTTGGATGAGCACGGAAACGTCATCATGACTGAAATCATTATGAAATAAACATCAACCGGATATCCTTCACAGACAGATTTATAAACATATTCCCTGCATAATAAAAGAGTTACGAGAAAGCAGGAGTGGATAATATTTGACGAATTGTACCTAATTACTATACATAAGTATTAATTTGGGATATTTATAATTGTATTTGTATCCATTTGTATCCTCATTAAAACCTTGGGTAAGCAACGACTTGTATAAAATGGGGTGTCTTTTCTTTTGCCTCCCTAGAAGGCACGGATTCCAGCTAATTTGAAAAGGCATGTTTTGCTAATTTGCTAATATTAACTAAGTTATCTCATTTGTTCTTTGCTAATGCCAGGTTAGACTAGCATCAATTCCAGGAGCTAACATAAACTGGCTAGGCAGCAAGTCCAGTTCTCGCTAATGCTAACTATTGGTTATTTACGTGACATTTTACTTCTGATTAATTCATTAGTAAACTACATCGCTTTAATCATGTATATGACCAGCCATCTAAATGACTAAATTATGTTTTTAAGCAAACTATAATATCTATAATAATGTGTGGATTTATATATATATATATATATATATATATATATATATAAATAGAGAAAGTGAATGAAGAAAATGGTAATGAAATGAAAGAAATAATAATAAAGATAATTTGGGAGGAAGGGAATGATTAATGAGACAAACAGAGAGAGCAAGAATGATTATGATAGAGAGTGAGAAAAAGAAAAGATTTATCATATAAGAAATACAAAGAAGAAAAAAGAATGGAAGTTCCTTTTCCAGGAATGATTTAAAGTCTTAAATAAATAGATGATTTAAAGCAATAAAGTGGCTAAAATGACTGGCAATTACATATATATATATATATATATATATATATATATATATATATATATATATATATATATATATTCATTTATTCCTGTGTGCTAGTGTGATGTCAATCTGTCCTCGAAGAAAAGCTCTAATTGTCCATTTGAGGCTCAATGTGTTACAGAACACCCAAAGTGGCACTGAACACAAAGAACGGGACATTTCGTCTCATCCACCCAACACCACAGTGATTGTTAAGCACCCATTTTATAATTTTCTCCTGATTTAACGCCGGACTGATAATGGGGTGTCATCATGCCAGTTCAAACCAAGAGGACACGTCTCCACTCCAAATCACTTAAGCTCTGTGACAGTCTGAGAATTTACATAAGTGCAAATATTTTCTCTAAGAACAGGAGTAGAGAAAAAATGGGAAAAGATCCACTCACTATTATGTTCTAGATCATTCTGATTTACTTTATTCTTATGAACTCCATAGATTGGCTAGGAACACAAAGCTAGCACGTGAACTAATTCGCTAGTAACACAAAGCTAACATGTGAACTAATTCACTAAGAACACAAAGCTAACATGTGAACTAATTCACTAAGAACACAAAGCTAGTACATGAACTAATTCACTAGTAATACAAAGTTAGCATGTGAACTAATTCACTAGGAACACAAAGCTAGCATGTGAACTAATTCACTAGGAACACAAAGCTAGCATGTGAACTAATTCACTAGTAACACAATGCTAGCATGTGAACTAATTCACTAGTAACACAAAGCTAGCATGTGAACTAATTCAATAGTACAAAACACTAGAATAATAGTAAGATTAATTATTAAAAACAATAAATTAATTTTAATAATTAAATTAACTACATCTTTTATACTTTCTGAGACAGATGTATAACCAAAGGGGAAAAAAAGCAAGTATACAGTAGCTGTACAGTAGTAGTTTAAGTATATTCAGCCATTTTATTGGTTTGGTCAGCCATTTTGCGGTTGAACATCAGAAATGTCACGTAGGAACTTCTGACACGCGATTATGTTTTGAACATATTTAAACAACCATCACAATCATATTCAAAACATGACCACAATCTCAAGCATGCAAATTTGTAATGATTAGCATGGCTAAGATGAGAAGAAATGTTACAAATGTTAAGGTTAGGGTTCAGGGCAGCGTTAGCGTTAGCGTTCATACAGTTTCTTTAAGCTAATCACATCTGGGCTAAATCGCCCATCAGGTTTAAAGCGAGCATTTCTTTTTGTTTTTTTTTTAATAGTTATTTTTTGGGCGTGAGAATGAAAACAGTGTAGTTATAGTCTAGTGCTAATCACTGAGCTAAATAACAAGCATTTGTTCTAGCTGGATATATTGCAGACTGTCCCGGAATGGCTATTTGTTAGCCATAAATTAGCATACTTTACAAAATTCTGTTGTAGCTGTAGCTAATTTCAGCTACCTCACTGAACATTTTCTGATTCTCTTTAAACAAAACACTTGAGTACACAATTATATAAGTTTTTTGACTCTCATTCTGATTTTATTTTGTCTACAGTCACGCTCTCTCTCTCTTGTTGTGCTTTTGTAGCCAGGCTGACATTTTCTGAGACGGGTCATGAGGCACTAAAAGAAAAAGACAAGCCAGAAGAAAGGCAGGATAGCTAGCTAGACGTAAATATAGAGGGATTTGATGTAGACAATAGTTTTATGCAGGGTTGTTTTTAGCTGTCAGTGGTATAAGAGGTCAGATATTTAGTGTCCCCGAGCCACCAGGGGGCACTGTAAGAATACAGTATTGTATTTTTATGTATGTAATTTGAAATAATAATCCATGGAATTGAAAGCAAACACATTGTTACTTTAGAAAGCTTTCTTCCATCATCGATTCTTCACAGACATGCTGCAAACCCCCAGACTGACCCCTGATCAGAGCACGGAGGTGATGGAGGAACGTGTGACTCACTGTAGATCTGAGGCCCTGTCTGAGCCTCGAGAAGAACAAAAGCCATGCTGAGCATGGTCGGCCGTCGTCATGGAGATCTACCTCCGCTCAGTGGTGCAGGAGAAGAAAAAAAAACACACAGGGTGTTTTACAAACGACTCTTTATCTCTCAGGTGGTTGCAGTTTACTCGTCTGCGCCTGTGGTTTCAGAGCTGTACTCGTAATGACGCACAGGACGAGGTTTAGCGATAAAAGCTTTCCTGTGAGTGGGATGTATGGGCAAACGAGAAAATATATCGGTGAGACAAACGAATGGCCGTCAGGCACCTTATGAAGTGAGTCAGCTGCCTCCTTTCTGTAAAAAATAGTGAAGGCAATGTCGCAAAAACACTACCTATTCAGCAGCTGCAGTAATCAATCAAGAACGCAGTGAAAGCTTGCATTCCAACATGTGGTCACAATAATAATCGTTAACCTTTCAACATTTTATAGTCTTAGAATTTGGAACTGAATTGGGATTCGACTTTGGGATTTGGGATCATATGTCATGAATTGACACAAAATAACGTATAATAATATAGTTACTGAAAATACTGTATAGCATGTAAATATAGTTTGTAAAATGATTTACAAAATAAAAAAAATGAAGTTGTGATTGCGTAAGTATTGTCATCAAACATGTAGAAAATGGTTCTCTGGTTTGATGAGACCAAAATTTGTAGATTTTTTACATTTCGGAACAAACCCAACAGTCCTCATCACGCTGAGAACGCCATTCCGACAGTGAAGCATGGTGGTGGTAGCACCATGGTGTGGGGGGCCGGGGGATGCTCTTCATCAGCAGCTGAGTATACTAACACAGGGATAACTTGAATAATTTTAATTTTTTTTATCTGTAAATATAAAGAATGGTTCTTTATCTCTGCAGATAGCTTTGAGCAAGAGAATATGAGAAATCTAGGAACACTCAGAAGATTGCAGCTGATCATGCTACTTTTGAGTCAGTGAGGTATGACGTAAGTCTTCCATTGTGTATTAAGTGACTTTTTTTTTCCAGAAGAACAACCTCACACTCTTTTAAACAGCAGTTTAAAACTCTTTTCACAACTCTTTTCCGCATAGTTCAGGGTTTTGTATGTCACATGACCAGGAGCAGGATGATCTCATGAGCATTTATAGATTATAATTTTTTTTTTTTTTTTTTGCAAAATGTTTTTCCTGTTTACAAATTAAAAGTCATAATTACAAAACATACACATTTAAAGGGTTTTGACATCATTGTGTCTGCATTTAAGAAGGCTAGTTAGTGCATTAGAGCTCAGTTTGTTCAAAAAGGTTTTTTTGGGGAGATTAGATACATGTGCGAGACATGAAGACATTAGATTTCATAATTTATTCCAACAAAATTCCACACATACATCGTCATACAGTTTAATAAATAAAAACTATATAATTTATAGAAAATCTTTTTTTTCAATAAATATCAGTTATTCAGAGGAGAACAGTAAAATGCTTTTTCACTACTTGATTTGTGCAAAAGTGCGCTCACAGTTTAATTCCAGTGCTTCTTCTTCTTCTTTTTCTTCTCCTTCTTCTTCCCCAAGTTCAGCATCATGATCGTCGACCTCCTGAGTTTTCTTTTGATATCCTTCAACACCTAGTTCCTCACCAGTTCCTGACGGGTTCCAGGCTGGTATCTGGCAGTTACTGACCGATGACCTCAAGTCCACCTCAGCCATGAGCTTGAGACGCTGTTCGGTTCAAGCGCGTGCGTTTGAAGTCCTGCTTCAAGCTTGTCGAGTCATTGGAGACAAGTTCAGGGCATCACTTGTCTGCTGAGCTCCATGTAGAGCGCAGATTTGAGAAACCGAGGGTAGCAGTCTTTCTCCATAAGAGTGTAGATTTTGCTCTGGGCCAGATCGAAGCACGACACAGTCGGCTGCTCCATGTTCTTCTTCGTGATGCTTTTCGTCTCATGATCGAGATTCACCTGAGGTACAAGAGATGGAGAAACTATTAGTTAAAAATAGCAAAAGAGACTATTAAAGAAATAATATTACTTTTAACTATATTTTATGTACAATACACACACACACACACACACAGAGAATCTTGGTCGATGGATAATTACCTCTCTTGGCGCTTCGGCATCAATGAACTCCTCATAGATTTTCTTGGCTTTGGAGCACAGCTTGGAGGACGTCTTTGTGTTCTTGTAGTCCTCACAGGCGAGGTAGAACGCAATGTTTTCCTCACTGTGCTCGGACAGCAGGAACGCTCGGAAGGCGCATAACCCATCTGCATGCAAAACAACAGCATTTTATTTAGACAATAACCCAGAAATGATTCGAAGCATTGTATGGACCTCCAATATCGATTCAGTATCAAAAACGAATAATCGGCATCTTTGCATTTGGTGCGTACTGACCTTTGTGAGCCAGGAGATTCTGAAAGGACGTTCTCCACTTGAGCGCGTCCTCCGTCTTCAGCTTATCAGTTTTGTTGGACAGACCCATGAGATTGAGCTCCTGCTTCAGGAGGAAACTTCCCAAGCGTGCCTTCAGCTCTTTGACTCTGTGAAGGATGAGGAAAGTCATATAAGATCCAAAAATCCATCTTTATTTTACCTTCAAAAGCCCTATTTTAAACTGCATATAATGTTACGCCTGCACCTGCAACTATTTCCTATAGCAATCCTAACAATGTTTTTTTGAATATCTGCTCAGTGAGAACATTCATTAATTGAATAATTTAAAAAAAAGAGTATAAATAAATGCACCGTACCTCTCCAGACAGGTAACTGGCAGTGATTCCAATCCTTGGCACATTTTTTCTCTGAATGTATGATTCCCAGCTGTGTGCTGTACGCTTGGCTAATGTGTGTGTTGTTGCGAGAGTTTGGAGTCTGACAGAAACACAGCAGCACGGTGCTATTTATACAAGAGCACTCAAAGGCGTCCTTGACCTCAGCCAGTAAGGATGAAGTAGGAGGCGCTTCCTTCTACAGAGCTCAGCTGTGATTCATTTCCAGTAGACGGCACTGGCTCCGAGGTTCAAGGCAAAAAAAAAAAAAAAAAAAGGGAAAAAAATAAATAAACAAATGCGTCTAGAGTGATTTGGCTCTGGAAATGTACTGATGCAGACAATTGGCTGAAAGCAGATGCAGGAGGAAAATATTGTTCATAAGAATTTTCACAGGAAGATTGAAGCGGGAATTATCAATAAATGCAATTTTGTGTTATGTAAACCAAATCTGTAATACAATTACTGAAAACGTATCTAAGCCCTGACCAATGGTTTTGATTAGATTTTAGGAATTCATTTTCGTAAATGTATATAAGATGCATTAACAGAGGTACAGCAAGGAGGATGATCTTTGCATGAAGGATATTGAGTCTGTGCAAATGTCCCCATAAATATCAATAATAAGATTAACTCATTATAAAACTCAATTTTCAGGATAAAAGTGGTGGCTTATTGGATAAGTAAGCAGCGTGTTGTGAGTTCACGTCCCAGAGGCTGCGATTTTTAGAAGCTACACTGCTCAGTCCAGTTATTAGATTAGATAGATTTTTGTTCTTATTGCATTTTTCCACTTGCTGATGTTCAGTTTAGTTCAGTGGTATCACACACTACTGACTATTCCATAGAATCATGAGTAACATGAGACATAATCTTGCAGACAGGAATCCAGCACCTTAAAAATGTCAGATAAATAATGACCCACATGACGCAGCACTCGTTTTCCGAGCAATGTGACCTCCACCCAGCTGATTCTTCATTTTAACACTTTCCCAAAAGCTGTGAAATCAAAGTATGTTTTAATACCACAGTTTTTATACCACAGGTATTGATTACACTTTGATTTAAAAAAATACTAATTGATACTTGACTAGATTTCTGTAATGAGCTATTTTACATTTTTGGATTTTTTTTTTCACAAAAAATATGTAAATATAAATGGATAAAAAAAGTATAAGGCAGAAAGCATATTTCTGTAGTATAAGAGAAATGAAATGCTTTAGGGACATGCTGTTATTGGAAAATAATCAACTCGTGGGGAAAAAAAATCGACTCTTGGCATCGGGCCACATCACAACATCCAGTCGTTGATTATTTTCCGTTAATGGTGTGGTTTAAGTGTACGGTTTCCGATACCTTGATATTGTATGTTAGCCATTTTCACGCGGTTTACCCGAGAACCAAATAAATATGAAGCTAGAATTCTTTCAATTACACAACAGCAACTGATTTGCCAAAATGAGAAAAATAAAATCCTAAAGTTTAAATGGTCATGATGATGCTCTGCTTTAACTTTCTGCAAATATGCAACATTTGCATATAGCACATCATTGAATGTCTTTGAATGCTAATCAGTTTTTTTTTTTTAAAGTAGAACCCAGCTTTTAAAAGAGCATTTAATATTACAGAGTGACTCATGGACGGATTCTGAATGAGTAATGCCATTTAAATGCTTTCAACAACCCCTGATATAACAGCAGGAATATTTCTTGTAGGCTGCTTTAAGCTCCTCTAATTATTGAATCATGCTTCCTGTAAAGTGCTACCTATAGCATGGCAGCAGGAAGGCGCTGTCTCGAGTGCCTCGGGTCTATGATTGCCGTGTGTATTTGTGAGGAAGAGGGAGTGAAAGGGTTCAGGAAGCAGCGGGGGACTCGGTTGGCTGAGGGTTCCTTGAAACAGTCAGGAGGAAATCCTCCCACGCTGCTGTTGGCTGTGAGTCGCCGCTCGACTCGTCTGAGAGCAGAAATCAAGGTTCTGTAGAAAAGGCGTTTGTAAAACCCTGAGAAGCATCGACTGTCTCCTGAGTGCAGTTCATTCAATTCTTTTAGTAGTGCACAGTTCATACACGGTCGATTTATTCTTCACGCATTCAGATACCATGATATAAGATATAGGACTATATTATATAACGTACAAAACACGTGACGACGAAATCAATTTTGCTTGTTTGCATCCAGATTGATCTTGTGTACGATGAGATTGAAGATAACAATGTTAATTGTTTAGTTTAGCTAGTTTAGTTAACCAAAACCAAACAAACTTAAACCACCGCACTGCTGAATTCTCACTTGCGATAAGGTATTGATCAGTTCTTTCTGCAAGGCAAATCAACCGTTTATATTAATGTGCTTTTTCTATCTAATATGTTATCATTTCTATGGTAACAACTCGTTCACAAGGACTTGTCTGGGCAAAAAAAAAAAAGTGTTGATATTTAACAAAGGAAAACGTATTTATTTTACGCCTATTTCACATTTATGGAAGGAGTCTCCAGTGTCAGCACTCAAGAGAGAGGAAAAAAAGAAAGGCTGGTGGTTTATAGCTGCGTTAAGAAGAACGAAGTTGTTTTCATGGATATTCCATAGCATTAAATAAAATAAAGTAACTATAAACAAATAAAAAAGTGTCATTATTTAACAAATTAAAGAACGAAAAAGTTACAAATTGCTGTCGTGTAAGAGAAATAAAACATTCTGTTACGGGAAAATAATCAACCCTGGGATAGTAACAGAAACTCTGCACTCCATCAGGGACATTTCACCAACACATCATTGATTATTTTCCTATAATAAAATATATTATTTTCCCACTTACCTGAAAGTATGGCGGTATTTTTGTCTTTCCGAGCAGCCATTCTTTTCCCTTGCGTTCAACTTCCTTTTAAATGGAAGTGTTCGTCACTTTATATTAATACCACTGCTTTCGCAAAGCATTTATCCTTCTCTGATGCATGTTGGCCAAATGGATGGTGGACGGTGGCTGAAACATGGGATCTTTCCATCTCTAACATGCAGAAGCTCCTTCATAGGAAAGTGGGCATATTTAATAATATTATTCCAGCGAGCAACTTCATTAAATTACACCACAGGGCGTGCTGTTATACGGAAAATAATAATCACAGACAGGGCGTTGTGATGTGGCCCAACGTGATGTGGATTATTTTCCAATAACAACATTTCCTGAAGTGTTTTATGGCTTTTATACCTCAGCGATTTTTCAACAATTGCACGTTTTATTAATTAATCAACATGTCATAATTTTGTGTCCATTTAATACAAATGGAATGTTGCGGAACGTCCAGGAAACGTTAGTTCCTGTTATCACTTACATTTCCGCAGATAAACAGTCATTCGTCAAGCATCACCAAACAAAATTTTTTTTCTCTCTTGAAGACCAAAAATGCAAATTTCAAAGCCCTTTGTCTTGATAAACCTCAAGTTAAAGCTTTACCTCTGACTGGTACAAAGCGCTGACACTGGAGACTCCTTTCAAAATTGTTAACTAAACGCCTCATCACTTGTCAACAATTATTTAAAAAAAAAACAATTTATGTGGTGCGTCCGCTATAAAAAAGCCTGCGTAAATCGTTACTGTAGAAATGATCATTTATTAGTACGAGTGCATTAATATAACAAACCTTGCAGATGAAGCTACTGTCAAAACTGCTGTTATGGAAAATTAATCAACACTTTCTGACCAATCAGAATCCAGAATTCAACAATGCCTTGCTGTAAACTAATATACTAGCTAGCTAGCATTACGTTAGTGAAACAGGACACTACAGAAACGTTCTGCTTGTTTTGAATTTTGAATAAGAAGCAGAAGTAGTAGACTTTGTACTCTTTATCAAGTGAAACTATGCACTCAAATCTGATATAACTGTACTGTTACTGTACATCCAGACTAAAAATGTTTTTTTTTTTTCTTAATTATATAATTTCTTAAATTTGTGAGTGTGGAAAATTTCCCTCTGTCCATTCATGATTTTTTTCATTCATTAAGATCATTTCATTGGATATTTCATTGAATATCATTGAGTATTTCTACAGTGAAAAAGTTCTGTAGTGGGAAAAACGTCTGCAAGATCGACTTCCATTTTTGCTGCAAAAATCTGATTTCTGTTTCACTTTCTATTTATACATACCATGATATACATACATATATTGTTATGTTCCAAAATTTTAAAATTAATGATTAAAAACTTTGGCTAGACAGTATAATCTACCCTTTAAATGTTAAAACACACAGAATGAAGATGAAATAATACAAAAAAGAACACATTTTAAGTTGCCTCAAGCACAGTTTTCCATTTTTTGTTCATGAGCGTCCATGCAAAATAGCATTTAATGCTGATCCTGTATGCTGATGATGTTCCAGTCTTACATCACTAAACTGGTGATGAATTTTACAGACTGAAATGTCTTTGGATGCTTTATCGAGTGAGCGCGAATGTTAGACGCAATGACCTTGAAAGGCAAACGCCGGCTTAGTCTGTTTTTTTTTTTTTTTCAGTTTGCTCTCAAGTGCTGATTTGTGATGGCGGATGCGTGGTGGTGCGTGCAACCTTGATCATATCCATCAGATAGAAAAGAGGAAAGCGGAGGCTGTAAATCACCGTGTTCTCTTTCTCGTGAAGGTCCTTGAGGTTTCTGGGGACCCGGAAAACTTACACAAAAAAAAAAAAACATAAAAAAAAAAAAACAGACAAATGCAACAATACACTGTTTTGATGAATATTCTAAGCAGTTTCTGTAAACAATTATACCACTGTTGAGTTCTTGATTCTGATTGGTCAGAAGGTGTTGATTCATTTTCTATAGTTCGGCCTACAAGGTAAATCACAGGTTTATATTAATGCGCTTATTCTAATACGTTATTGTTTCTATAGTAACGACTTACACAAGAACTTGTAGGGTGTAGACGCTCCGTATAAACGAGTTAAAAAAAAAAAAAAACTTCTGTCTTTGGTATGGTGAAGTTTTCCGTAAGGAGATGTTCATTTCACATTTTTGGAAGAAATCTCCAGCGTCAGTGTTCGTAACATTCAGAAGTTACTTGAAATTTGCGTATTTTTGTTAACAGAACAAGTTTCGATTTTACTTATTAACTTCAAGACAGAAAAAAAGAGATGCTGGTGAGGGAACGACTATAACGTAAGTGATAACAGCAGCTCCACAACCTTAAATGTAACTACAAATGGATAAAAGTACTATGTGTCCTCTATAATAGATAAAACAATCTCAAGTTTTCATATATAAGTATAAGAGGGATAAAATATTTCAGAATGTGTTTTTAGTGGAAAATAATCTAATTTAAATGCCTGGTTAGAATAACAAAAAAAAATTAGCAATAAACTTCAACTAAATTTTCTTGACCTACTTTTTTTATCTGAGATTACGTGCTTTGACTCTCAGAGCACGTTGCACACGTGGCAGCAAGCTGTTTCTGACACGTTACATACATCTTTTTGTACTTACAAAGAACAGAGTCAAGGTTGTTTAGCAAAAATGACACACGGTGATACCTCAATGAGTGACCTAGTTCCTGAGTGGAAAATCGAGATGTTTACTCTGATTCAAAAGTATGATTATATCATTCTGACCTACATCCAGAAAAATCTGTCTTGGGTCATTAGTTGTGTTTATTAATTCTTATTAAACCTGAAAATAAATATTCAGATTTTTGTGTAATATTATGTTTAAATGATTTTCAGTTATTAACATTGATTTCAAGGGTTTAAGGCTTCAAAGTGAGGCAACATTAAAAAAAAAAAATTAGAAATAAATAACTGACAGAGCAGATAATAATGATACTATAATCAATTATTTATTATCTATCTATCTATCTATCTATCTATCTATCTATCTGTATATATGAATGCTTTAATAAGTTTAATATTTACAGCTAGTACCAACTGTTTTTTTATTATTATTATTATTATTATTATTATTATTATATATAGCTACTGATTAACATGTTTTGCTGAAAATCACATAAAATGATCTTGATTTTCTCCTTCATACTGTAAAAAATAAATAAACGTGTAATCACCTACCTGAATATTCCAGCATATTTCTTGTGTCTCCAGTAAACACTGTCAGTGTTGTGAACGCTAAATCAGGAATGGCGCAATTCATTCATATTTTGAACTGCAAAAGACAAATTGCATCCATTCAAAGACAAACAAAGCTGAGCTACAATGGAGATAAAAAAATCGACACATCCCTGTTAAAATGGCAGGTTTTTGTCAAGTAAAAGAATGACACTAAGGTAAATCAGATGTGTCAGAGCTTTTCCCATCTTCAATGTACAATTGCAAAGTATACAAATAAAGTTCAGAACACTCCGAAACCTTTTAGGGAAAAAAATAAAAAATAACAAACTTACAATAACCTGGTTGCATAAGTTTTCACACCCCTAAACTAATACTTTGTTGAAGCAGCTTTTGATTTTATTCTTTCTGAGTCTTTTTGATTATCTTGACTTGGCAATATTGTCTCACTCTTTCTTGCAAAAATATTCTAGATCCATCCTTCAGGTCACTCCACAGATTTTTAGTTAGATTCAGCTCTAGCTCGGACATTCAAAAACATTGATCTTCTTTTAGTTAATCCATTCCTTTGTTGATTTGGATGTACGCTTTGGGTCATTTGTCGTGCTGAAAGGTGAATTTGCTTTTCGTCTTCAGCTTAGTAGCAGACATCTGAATGTTTTGTGACTGGAAAAATCGACTGGTATTTGTAGCTATTCGTGATTCCCTCCACCTTGATAAAAGCCCCAGTTCTGGCTGAAGAAAAGCAGCCCTAAAGCACGATGCTGCCACCACCATGCTTCACCTTCATCAGGTATGGTGTTCTTCTGGTGATGGGCTTTTTTTTTTTTTTTTTTGCACCAAACATACCGTTTGGAATTATGCAATTATTATACCCTTTGGAATTGGTCTCATCAGACCATAACACATTTTGCCACATGGTTTGGGGTGATTTATTTAAGATTGGATGTTTTTTGTGAGAAATTTGACATGTGAAGAATATGAGAGATTGATGTCACATGCAGAGAGTAATCAGTACATGTCAGATATTCCTGCAGCTCCTTTAATGTTGCTGTAGGTCTTGTTTAATGTTGTTCATCCTGTTCTTAGTGATGTCACTGTGATGTCACGGCC
Source organism: Pangasianodon hypophthalmus (assembly GCF_027358585.1). Taxonomy (NCBI): domain Eukaryota; kingdom Metazoa; phylum Chordata; class Actinopteri; order Siluriformes; family Pangasiidae; genus Pangasianodon; species Pangasianodon hypophthalmus. The sequence goes on from NC_069713.1 coordinate 30,890,240, forward strand.
CCATTTTCTCCACTTGTAGATGATGGCCTTCACAGTGTTCCATGGTACATCTAATGTTCTGGAAATGCTTTTATACCCCTCTACTGATTGATATCTTTCGACAAGTGAGATACAGTACATGCTTTGTAAGCTCTTTGTAAGCTCCATGGCTTCAGCAGTCAGATGAAACCAAGAAGAGGTCAAGAAAATCTTACAGAGACAGCTGGTCTTTATTTGGGGTTAATCAGAATAATTTCATTCATGACAGCTGTATGAGAATTACACTTATGCAACTGGGTTAGTGTAACTTTCTTTATTTTCATTATTTTTTTCCCTAAAATGTTTCTGTTGTTTTTCACTTAATTTTTATACACTGTAATTTCACATTGAGGCTGGAAAAAGTTGACATGATTTATCTTGGTTTCATTTTTTTTTTTTACATCACAAAAACCTGCCATTTTAACACGGATGTGTAGCCTTTTTATATCCACTGTACTTATCCAATAATGGGCTTTTTTCTAGGTCAGAATTGTGTAACAGTACGTACTTAGGGAGAATAGCGAAGCCTAAACACGCCTGTTACGTGAGCTGAAGAGAACACAGCACACAATACATCCCGGCTAATGAGATTTCTGTTAGCTTCATGCTACTATTCGATCATGATCTAAAAACGAGGCTTTTCTTGACCTCTTCTTGGTTTCATATGACTGCTGAAGCCATCTTACAAAGAACTTATAAAGCACGTACAGTACTTTATGCCCGCACATGGCTGGGGATGATAAAGTCTTATTAAGCATAAAAGAAAAAAGATTTATGTAACTAAGAAGCAAGTCAACTCTCATGTTCAATGAAGGTCATTGTACATAATCATAAACCAATAAAGTAGATCAAGAAAATGTCTTTTATGAACTTTGCCATTGGAGAAAATGTGCAGTGAGGTCCAAAAGTCTGAGATTTTGCATTTTTTTTCTAATTTAATACAAAATTTTTTATTACAAATTATATCATTGATAACAACTTGAGTGAAAAGTAGAATCTTTGAAATATTTACATGAATTTCTTAGAATTTGGTTCGTCCCCTTTTTGCTTTACTCGAGCTGACATGGACTCCACAAGTTTGTGCAAAACCTTATGGTCCATTTTAGATCAAATCCATCAGAGTGTCATCTGATCACACACTTCAGTAGAAGAGATTAGACATGAGGAAAATCTGACCTTTTGGACAAATCAGTTAACATGCTCAATATCACACATTTAAATTAGGGATACATTTAAATAGGGACTTAGAAATAGTGCATAATCTTGAATATTACATACTCAAGATATTTCAAAAATCTAAAATGTTCTGTTTGTTTCGAGTTTTCTCAGACTTTTTATTTTATGAACTTTGGAGAAAATGTATTTTGGTTGTGGAGAAAATGTATTTTATGAACTTCGCCATTGGAGAAACTGAATTTTATGAACTTCATCATTGGAGAAACTGAATTTTGTCATTGGAGAAACTATTTTATGAACTTCATCATTGGAGAAACTGAATTTTATGAACTTTGCCATTGGAGAAACTATTTTCTGAACTTCACTGTTGGAGAAACTATATTTTGCCATTGGAGAAACTATTTTATGACCTTCATTATTGGAGAAAATGTATTTTATGAAGTTTAGAAATACAGAATCAGGTAAAGAAAACCAATGACTGCTTACTTTCCAACAGAAAGATAGTATTTACTCAAAATTTCCCTCAAATCTATTTGACACACAAAATTGGTGTCTGAATTTAGCTTGAGATTTATTCTGCAAGGTGATTATAATTAAGGAAGCCCTTATAAATAAAATATATTTTTCAAAAGTTCATTCAAGTGATGTGGAGAATATTTTTGAAAAGAATTGTTTTGATGAGGAGGAGATTGTTCCAGATGAGCCTTACTCATTGTATTCTTCAGGACCGACCTAAAAGTGAGTAAAGTTGTTAAGAAACTGCAAAGTCAGCTCTATCTTTATGGAGACTCCTTTAAAAAAAAATAAAGCTAAACAGATTCGACATTCTTTATTTACCAATTAAATTTAAACATGCAATTTTTTAAAATCATCCTCAGATTGATAACACACCTGAATACACAAGCACTTCCGTACATCCTTACTTCCTTATCTGCCTTTCACTCTCAATGCCTCAGTCACTCTGAGTGACTTCAGTCATCTGTGTTCTGAAATTGAGTAAGTTACAAAGACGAAGCCCAGAGCAAGCAGTGATAAATCATCTTTTCATCTGGCAATCCATGAAATCCCCCACGAAATCTGCCATGCAGTTAGGAGTTAGACACTCCGAAAAAGTTCAAGGGGAAAACTTTCGGGAAAGGAGCAGGAAGGCCTCGCAGTTCATGAGAAAGTGGCTTCCCATGACTTTACATCCTTCATGTCTGGAGCACTTCCAGGAAGCTTCTGACAAGAGTTAAGCAGAGACTTTCCAGTGTTTCAGACTGCAAATCATTAAAGCTTAAATGACTAAGGCTGTTCTAAAAAAAATGAGGGCCTAAAAATAGACCAACCCAAACACACAACTAGTCAAATTAATAACGAGATAACTACTGTTATTTCCAGAGGTGGAAAATACGGGAAATTACACATCATTACTGTAAATCTTCTTCTTCATCAGTCATCATTACTTTACTTTATTTTAGACCATTTGTAATTGACCATAGTTGCATTTCCATGAAAAAAAAAAAAAAACCCTCCCATTTTACTTTCATTTTACATTTTCATTCAGAATTTCATTTCATAATGACTAATATATATTTTTTTCCTTTGGCCTTTTTTTCTTACCAATCCAGTCAATTGCATTTCCGTGCATTCTTTAACTATATTTAATATCATATATTAAAATTAAACTAAAAGATACAATCAAATAAAAAATAAATCACATTTTGCTCAAGGACTGCCTATTAGTTTCATCATCTGTGTTAAATTTAATAATAGAAAAAGAAACTCTATGTACTATAGGTACATTTATTTATTTATTTATTTATTTATTTATTTAACTGCATTTTCACAATCAAACAGCACTAATCCAGACCTTTTACTAATCGCACCAAACAACATCACGAAACAATACAACAATGCATTAATGACATATTACCCACAACCTAGCATTATGAAATAATTCAGTAGCAAAAAAAAACCCCAACAAAACAACCATTAAGCGACACTGTGAAAGCACATGAAAGATGTTGGTTTTGTAGATTTGAGTAACACTCTTGAGATTTGAGAAAATAAGTAAGAAACGAGTTCCTACATTTCTGTTAGAAAGCAGTATGAATGTTACAGAAAGGTGCTATATGTTTTAAAATGAAGTTTCATCCATGAACATACACGAGTCCCTGAGTATAAAGAACTTCTGAGGACGTTCAGAGGATGTCATGAGGACGTCTTTTGGTGAGCTTCAGTCTTACCCTTGCTTATTAAAAACTGGAAGTAAGACACTTGGAAAGTCTAAAACTAAACCAGTATAGCACGATCTAACCGTCCTATTATACAAACATCTCATGCTGCAAGTGGGCAGAACATGATGCCTGGAAACACTTACTTGTTTGCACCCTGTGGATATTCTCAGTATGACATGCTACATTTTGTGGTTCTGCATATAAACCAGCATTATAAGCTTTCAGGGAAGAGCAGCAGCAGGCAGTGGTGGGGGGTATATGGGGAGGGGGAGTCTATAAATCTGATTTTCAGATCATTTTCATCAGCATTCTGCAGAAACATACTCTACTCGGAAAAATGAAAGCAGCAAGCAAATGAAAATGGCCTCGGTGAGCCATGTTTTCATACAAAACCCTAATTGGGAACATTGCAAAATAAACCTTGTGTTTGCTCAGCAGCCACGTCGGTAATGAAGGACACCTGTCCTCGGCGTACAGGTAGTGCGCTGCAGATGCTTTGGTATTAAGAAGAACATAGTAGTTGAAGGGGTAGAAGTAAACAGAGGACATGCTAGGTCAAATTAACTTTGAGGTCATTAAGGGCATTTATAGGTAAACGAGTACACTGTGTCTTGTCCTTCCTAAAGAGAAGACAGATAGCGTTAGAGCTCTGGTGATGAATAAGGAACCTTCCTATTTTCCTTCTGGCATCATATGGAAATGTTTCTGTTAATATTTTATGTTTTCTGAGATTTCCTGACCTGAAATATGTTCCTCTTTTTGCATGCATCACAATCACAAGTTCTAGGAGAACATGCTTTGCATAAGTATTCACTCCCTTTCAACTTTCCACACATTTTATAGTGTTACACCCTGGAACTGAAAGGGACGCTTATACAGTATATCATAAATCTACACAAAACAGCTCTTAATATTGAAGTGTGGGGCAAACATAAAAATTAATTACAGATTAAAGATAAAAAAAAAACCTGTGATTACATAAGTATTAGCCCCCCATCCTCCTTGAATCTTTCCGCATTTTGGAGTGTTATATCTTGGAACTGAAATGCAGGGTTTTTTTTTAAATAAACTGCTTATGTATAAAATGTCTGTTCTTAAACTACAGTAATAAAAATGTCAAAACTCAGCAGTAATATGTTTATTTCAATATTTCTGTCCACTGTATTATCTGAAGCTTAACAACTTTGAAGAAGGTTTTAAGCCCCGCCCACTAAACTAGGGTGCAAATACATAAAATCTTTTTTTTGTTGTTGTCAAAATCAGTTTTTGAGGAAAAAGTCTGTTTCTAGATGAGCAGCATTCATGAAATTTTACAAGTTCTTTTGTGATCAGAAGCTGGTTACAGTGTGATTTCTCAAATTGTTAAAATTAAATAAATATTAAACTAAATAAAATGATATAAAAACTGCAATCATTCTTTTATCATGCATAGTCCTATATAATTAGAAAAAGCCTCATTTGATTCAATGCATATGCAATTTCAAAAAAAAAAAATAATAATAATCCAAAAATTATTTGTAAGAATATCAGCAATGAACTGGTAAAGACTGATTGTGATATCTCTTGCTGTAAAAAAAAAAAAAAAAAAAAAAAGAGTAATGATGTGAAAGCTCGACCCACGCAGGTCCTCAGGGACTCGGCTGTTTTGTCATTGAGCTGCTGAAAAGCCTGCTGGGAGAAAAGCGCTTGCAGCACGGACCTACAGGAAAATGTCAGCAAAGACTAATTCGGTTACAATAATAAAGCTTTTTTTTTTTTACAGGTAAACCGGAAAACTGCAATGCCTTTAAAGTACTTCCTGTCGCATCGCTTAGCATGTGTGAGGTGATTCAATATTCTGACTGCATTTGTCTTTACTGCATAGTGCTTAGGTTAAATATGACAAATGGTCAGATTAATGTTCGCATTAAAAAAATATATATATATATGTATAATGTTAAAATATGTGATCTCAGTGAACGTGGCATTTTTGTTGGTGCTGGTTTGAGTATTTCAGAAACCAAAAAAACAAAAACCATCCAGTGAGCATTAGTTCTGAAGATGGAAACACCTTGTTGATGAGAGAGGTCTGAGGAGAATAGCCAGACTGGTTCGAGCTGACAGAAAGGTGTGACAGAAACAGTGACTCAAACCACCACTCTTTACAAACATGGTGAGCAGAAAAGCATCTCAAAAAGCGCAAGACGTCAAACCTTGAGTCGGACGGGCTACAGGAGCAGAAGACCACATCGGGTTCCTCTCCTGTCAGCCAAGAACAAGAATCTGAGGCTAGTTCCAGATTGGAAAAATGTCACCTGGCCTTTTCTAGTCTTCAACGGTCCAGTTTTGGTTTAACAAAGATGTTTCACAACATTACATGTAACCGTAAATTGATAAAAAAAAAAAAAAAAGTTGTATATGATGAGTCAGGTTGCATCACCCCACCATGTCACTGGTTATTTTCCTAGAACAGCACCATCCAGTGCATCTTCTTCCTTACAAACTCCAGTGAATATGAGAAAAATACATGAGAAAAAGAGAGATTCTTGTGATAATTATTCATACGACTCCCAGAATCCCAAGTGTGAAGCCATAGCCACTTCCCAAGTTCCCTTTAACTTACATAAATCCTTAACTGGTTTTCTTTCTTGAGTAAATCTGCCAACATCTGGCTTTCATTAAACCGAAGCTAGAGTTCATTTGAACATGTCTTGTTTAAGCCAACCTCCAGTTTCCGAGGTAATTTTTTTCTCCCTGAATCTCCAGTCCAAGTTTTTACTCATCATTCTTTGCGGGATCTTTGCAGGATTTCTGACTTACGTCGCCCGGAAATGTGAATCTCTTTTATGTCGGAAAAGCTTCTCTTTTTTCCATGTTTCGCTGCCAGCAGAAGTGAAAATATTCAGCAGGAAGAAAGCAGGCTGGAATACCAACAGACGAGACTTCCTCACAGCTATGACAGGGAAATAAGTAGTCAGATCCTGAAAAATCCCTCTGTTGCTAATATCTGGGTTCGAGTTCAAGCTACTCGAGCGCGTCCTGGGGTCATGATAAGAGTGATTAAAGTCTTGTACCGCGGATACTCCAAATAAACAGTTCATTTTTTGTTTTTAAGAAAGCTGGCTTTCATTCAAGATGCTCCAAACATATCACACTTGGGCAGGGGTTTGGCCTTTTTTTGTTTTTAGCCAACGTTTTTTTTATTAGCTAACACTAACGCTATAATCCACGTTTAACTCTCACATCCTAAGAACTAATAATCAGTGATGGAGCGTCACTAAATTATTATTTTTTTCCAGTTTACATTTTTTCTATATTAAAGAACAACACATCATACTTTTTATCCATTTATAGTTACCTTTAATGTTGTGGTACCTTCGCGAGACAAGTTAGTTCGTGTTAGCACTTACTTTATAAACAGCAGTTCCCTCACTGCCTCACGCAGCTAATCATGTTTCTGAAAAAAAAAAAAAAAACTCTGTCCTGAAGACTTTCCCATATCGGAAAACTTCAAGCTACAGCTTTACCTCTAAGTGTTCCAAAGCACTGACACTGGAGACTCCTTCCAAAAATGTCAAATAAACCAAACCTCCTTACAGAAACTTCACCATGTCAACAATTACACATTTTTTTCCATCTGTTTATTTGGAGCATCCGCCGTACAAGTTCCTGTGCAAGTTGTTGCTGTGGAAACGATAACGCAATAGAATGAGCACGTTGATATAGAAAATGAATCACCTTCTGACTAACGAGAATGGAATATTCAACAGTGACATCCAGGGGAATATTCCCAAAGGAATATTCTTGAAAAATGTCGACACTGAGCTGCTGTAATATCCAAAAAAGTTCTATTTTGACGAGTACTCACTGCTTTATATCTGAAACGTTTCTCACAACTGCTTCACAATTAATTAATCACTCTGGGATTCATATAATAACCTTTAGTTGGAAAGACAGGAAGTATTATTGCATCCTATGGCCTAAAACTGCCACGAATTACATTCTCTAAAGTGGGACGAATTTCCAAAAACTCCTCGTAATACTCTCGAGATCTGATCAGCCTAAACTCGGAAAACAGCCTAAATCTAAAGGCAGTGAATGGTTTTATTTTACACTAAATGGCCAGAAGTTTGTGGACATCTGACCATCACAACCATATGTGCTTGTTGAACATCCCATTCCAGATTTAGTCCTTTGCTATTTTGTTATAATAATAATAACTTCCTCTAGTCTGCGAAGTCTTTCCACTAGATGTTGGAGCGTGGCTGTGGGGATTTGTGTTCATTCAGCTACAAGAGCATTAGTGAGGTCAGGCGCTGATGTTGGGATGTCAAGGAGGTCTGGGGTGCAGTTCAGATCGGTGTTCCAGTTCATCCCAAAGGTGTTCAGTGGGGTTGAGGTCAGGGTTCTGTGCAGGACACTCGAGTTCTTCCACTCCAACCTTCACACACCATGTCTTCACTTTGTGCACAGGGGCATCGTCATGCTGGAACAGCTTTGGGCCTCTTAGCTCCAGTGAAGGGAAATTGTAATGTCACAGCATATAGTGACAACACATATGGCTGTGATGGTCAGGTGTCCACAAACTTTGGCCATATAGTGTATGAACAACACTCAGAGTTGATTAGCTTTATACTTGGAAATCAACACATCTGAATGAATTCCCACACCACTCTCATTATAGCACTCCACAATAAGTTGCCTGTTAATGAACTTCTATGTGTGCTATGTGAATATAACTTACTATCACCATACATTACAGATATGAGTGGGTATTGGAGAGTATTAATAAGCCATACACCAATAAAGAGTTAGAGAGGGATCTGTCCTAGATAGCAGCCACTAGATAGCAGCACTGTCCTACTGTAATGAATCTCAGGGTTCATTCTTCAGAAAGATTACCTTTAGTGCAAATCTGAATACCTGATATAATTTTATACATAGATATCTCCATAAATAATCATGGGCATTTTTTGCACAAAGCACTATATCCTTATAATATATATAATGTGCTGGAATATTTTGTACCTCGATGTTAATAAGGTTCCCAGTGAAAATGTGTCAACTAGCTTCCTGTCAGAGCGCAAGTTTGTAACACTTCTAAATTAGCAACAAAAAAAAGAAGATATTTTTAAGATGCAAGACCAAAACACCAATCATAGACTAATATATTTTTAATAGTCCAATTTAAGTCTGGACAAATTGGCCAGTAATGGATGTGTCTGGTCAATTGGTGCTCAGTGGGACGTCGCAAATCAGCATTAACATTTTGCAGCAAGTGTTATCGACAGATCTTATCACTGACCCGTGCTAGAACATCTTGTTCAGGAGCAAATCCAGACTTCGAACTCCAAATCATCTGTCTTAATCTTTTTGCTTGTGATTCATGTCCCTGGTGCAGAAGCCTTGTGCATCATCCACTTTAAAATATTCGAAACGCAGCGCCCTGTGATGGCCCCTCTGTTTCCGCTACATAGAGCAGGCCGTGAATGTCGTCGCCAATTCTTGTGCAGCACTCAGGTGTTAATAAAACACTGAGTCACACTGAATTGTCTTTAAGAAACTACTTATAATTTGCATACGTCATGTCGTAAACTATCGTAATTATGACGTGAACGCACACGAGCGAAACCACAACCTCGTAATTAGATCTATTTTTCTGTGAGCCCCAAATTTCTGAATTGGGGGAACGCCAATAACAAAAAGTCATGGTCAAGCCATCAATATAAATATTACGTCAAAATCAGGTGGTAAGGTTTAAGTAGTAATTTCGCATGTTAATTGTTCAGCTCGTTATTTTCTTACAGTTAGGAAAAATAAACTTCTTGTCACGGGTGATACAAATAAAAAAAACTAAAAACGAAAGATGCTTTCTCACATCGTCCATGTTTTTTTCCTCACGACGTCCATTTTGTTTTTTCAACCAAAACCACATGAACGTACATCAAATTCAAAACAAACAAAACCGACTAGAAAGCTAAGTAGCTACGTGCATATGTACGTAGAGCAGGTTGTGTCAAAAAAAAAAAAAAAAAAAAAAAAAAAAAAGCAAAAAACAAAGATTGTCATGAAAACTGTTACAAAGCTCTGACACTGGAGACTCCTTCCATAAACGTTACAGGAAGCTTCACCATATCAACGTTTTCCTTTGTTCAATAACGACATATTTTTAACAGTTTTTTATTATTCTTAGATTACGCGGACCGTCCACCATGCACATCCCTGTGAGTTAGCTGTTACTGTAGAAATGATAGCGTTTTAGAAATTTAAGTAACAAATCGCATGTTAATTCTGCTCTGGTGCTATAAAGAACTGAATACAGTGAATGGGACACATCTTTTTTTTTTTTTTGCTTCTCTGTCTTTTTCCCCTCTTCTGCTGAAAGTCACAGTGGGAAATAATGGACTGCATAATAAGGGTCCCAGAGGAGCAGATACTAGCCACATCTCTCTATTGCAATATGGAGTAGAAATGTCTAGAAAATTGCACAAGTCACTGGGGGCCCGGGCCGGCATGGCAATTGTGAGCAGTTGCTGGAGATCTCGGTCAGTGTTTAGTGATAAATGTGCATGTATGTGAGAAAACGATCTATCAGGCCTATATTGTAGACCACAGACATGCACATTAGCAATCTTTCCCATGTTCCAGTGCCGTTTTCAACACACTGATGTTTTTTTTTTTTCTTTTTCAATAACGACCTTGGCAGCAAGCACAATTTTTTTTTTTTTATTATTATTGAGCTGTCATATTGGCTTGTTAACTAGCAAGCATGCTAATCCACAGTCTGCTAACTTGATAAAGAAATTGTCGCTGCCATGTACAGAATAAATGGAATTGTTTTCTAGATACGCCTGATTTAACAATATCAAATCAAAAGTTGAAATATTTTACAGCTCCTATTAACATTCATAAATAACCTTATTTATAACTTTTTGCTGTTTTTTGGAAATAAATGTCTTCTGGCTTACGTTTTCTTCTTGAAAACCAGTTATGATTATGTTGAGTGGATTCCACAGGCCTTAAGATGGAAACAGGAATTCAACCAAGGAGAAAATAACAAAGGACAGAATGTATTCAAATCCCACCCTGCTTTAATGCTACAGTGTATTGCATAAATATTCACCCCCCCAACCCTCCCTTGAACTTTTCCGTATTGTGTAGTGTTACAACCTGAACCTGAAATGGACTTGATTGGGATTTTTACCATTTGATTTGCACAATATATCTTACATTTAAAGATGACACAAAGGTTAATTAAACGAAAAGGCGAACATTTGCTCAGGTCAATACTTTGGCTGCAATTACATTTGGGATATGTCTCTATCAGCTTTGCAAATCTGGATCCTGATATTCTGACAAAATTTCCAAGCTCTATGAGACTGTTGGTCTGGTCTTTGACTTGGCCATTCTAACACATCACTCCACTGTAGCTTTGGCAATATGACTATGTTAGAAGGTGAACTTCCACCCCAGTCGTACCCTTAACCCTTACCAATTTCCCAATCCCTGCTGACAAAAAGCATCCTTACACCTTGATGCTACCACCACCATGCTTCATACCTCACTGTGACTTTGGTGTTCTCATGGTCATAAGTAGTGTTCGGTTTCCCCCAAATGCTCTGTGTCATGGAAGAAAAGTACAGTTTTGGTCTCGCCAGCCCAGACACCATTTTTCCACATGTTTGCTGAGTCTCCAACATGTCTTTTCCAAACAGCAAATGGGATTTCACATGGCTCACCACTCATTTGTTAAGTCCAGCTTTACAGAGTGTCCAGGTTATGATTTTCCTGTGAACAATTTATTTCCATTTGAGCTGTGGATCTCTCTAGCTCCTACAAAGTTATCCTTGGCCACTTGTGTGCATCTGTGACTAATCTCCTCTTTACCCGGACGCTGACTTTTGGTGGCCGGCCTAGTCTTAGCAGAGTCGCAATTGTGCCAGATTCTTTCCATGTTTTAATAATGGATTTAATGGTGTTCTGAGCAATGTTAAAAGTTTTGATAGACTTGTCTTAATAGCTCCTTGGTCTTTTGTTTAGGTTGTTCATGTTCTCTAACACACTCTGGAGGCTTCCAGGAACAGGCTTATTTATACTGAGATCACGTAACTCTTTAAACGGGTCAATTAAATGTGTGACTTCTGACGGCAACTGGTTGTGCCAGACCTAATTTTGGGTTTTCACAGTAACAGGGCTGAATACGAATGCAATCACAACTTTTTTTTTTTTTTTTTAATTGTAAATAATATTGCACTTCAGTATTATGGCCTGCTTTGTGTCGATTCATGACATATAATCCCAAGGAAGTCAATTTCAATTCCATTTAGTAAAATTCAAGGTGAATTCTTATGCAAGGCACTGTAATTAATAATAATTAATTACTCATTATGAATTATTAATTAACTTTCCAGCTGATCAAGTATGCATTAATGATGAAATTATAGAGCTGTCTATTTTTTTTTTTTAGGTCCATTTTTAGACATCGTTCCCTTTTTAGAATGCCGGTTTTGCAAAGCTGGAAAGTCTCCAATCAGCTCTTGCCAGGAGAGTCCTGGAAATGTGCCAGGTCTGAAGGATGGAAGCTGCTGACGGGAATTCGCCCATGTGGAAATAGCAAGGGGAAGTTGACAAGGGTGTGTTACAAGCAGTACTAAAATCCTGCCTTAGTCTTTTTTTTTTTTTTTTTTTTGCTCAGAACACAAAACAACCAAGAGTTCCTTTTTCAGAGACATTTTTTTACAAGTTGTGCTTATTAAAGCTTACTTTTGTGCACAAGTTTCAAAGCACAAAGTCTTCCGTCCTGAAGACTTTCCCTTGTCAGAAAACCTGTTTATGTGTAGCGTCCATCTTACAAGCAGTTACCATAGAAACAATCATGGATTAGAACGAGCGCATTAATATAAACCTGTGATTTGGATTATAGCTGGGACTACCATCCGCACTGCTGTTATAGGAAATTAATCAACATCTTCTGACCAATCAGAATTGAGAATTTAACAAAGGCAGTTAAAGTTTTGTTTTGTAGCAACTTTTACATATATATATATATATATATATATATATATATATATATATATATATATATATATATATATAACAGAGCAAGGGTTCTTTTTTGCTTTATGTTAGTTTTAATGTCTAAACTCCACACACACAAACACACACACACACATACCTTCATCCAGCAAGAAGAACTGGCAGCAAATCAGGTATCTGGCTCCTTTGTTACAACGCAGCACCAGTCGAGAATATTAATGACATTCTTTGTCTCTATGTACCAACATATTGTGAATAAAAGGGAAAAAACACCCACTAAAAAATAATGTATTTACTTGCATGACTTTAGAGTACAATAAATTTTAGCATGTCTTGCCCTACATACACTCCACGCATAATTAGTTTCCAAGTGCAAATAGATTTGATTGATACCAACTGACCAATATGCAGTCATTTTGATTCATGAATGTATAATTAGTCATTAACCAGCAAATTAAGATGTCAGTTAGACGATTAGTTCAGACAGTCGGCTCTTCCCCTTTTCCAAAATGACCAGAAGTGGAGTTGGTTTAGCTCAGCAGATTTTTCAAGATGGCAGGAACAGCCTGTGAGACGGATTGAGCCAGAGGCAGTGGGATGGAAGTGCCAGATTTCTTTATTAGTGCATATCTGAGAATCAAGGTCCAAATCCTTGGTGTCTGAACACAAGCGATCAGGTTCAACCCAGGCAAATCCATACTCAGGAAAAACTCCCAGACTTACATTTTGTTCAACACTCTTGTTAGCTTTAGTATATTTACTATTAATTTTCACTAAAATTAAGAGACTGATGTGAAAAATAAAAGCAAAAATGGTAACTCCAATAACCACTCTATACAAACATGATTAGCAGAAAAGCATCTCAACATATTAAACCTTGAGGTTCATTCTACAACAGCTGAAGAACACATCCAGTTCCACTTTTGTCAGCCAAGAACATGAATCTGAGGCTACAATGGGACCAGACTCACCAAACCTGGATAGTCGATGATGTTGTTCCAATCTTCATCTATCACTGAGATCACTTTTTCCTCCATTGCTGTCAACGTCAGCGTCAACTCTTGACCTGTAGCTGCTGCCATATGATCAGCTGATTGGATAATTAAATGAATGAGCAGGTGTACAGGTGTTCCTATTAAAGTGGCCATTGAGTGTATAAACAATATGCTTTCATTATACAAATGACTGAGTAATAAGGCTGAAGACTGAACTCTCAGAATAGCTTATTAAACAGTGCGAAATTTGAAATTAGTCTACTTACATTTTCGCACTTAGTTGTTGCCATAGCAACAGCTAGCAACGTTAAGAGACGTCGTTAATGAACATGCAGCTCTTAGGACTGAAATATGTCAAATTACGAATTCTTTACTGTTTCATGCCTCGGTTCGAGATGTAAGTTATTTCAAAGCGCCAATAAAATGTAAAACAAGCCTTAAAGCAGTCTAAACAGCCACTTGCTCCAAAGACGTGGCTATACGCCGAGCTTTTTAGCCAGAACTGCCTCATTTCTGCAGCATTTTGCACCACAATGCAGCATGCTGTTGTAGGAAAATAATCAACGATTGGATGGTGTAACGTGGCCTGAAATGTTTTAGCATTAAACAGACATCAGTGATCAGGAGTCCAAGAAACTGTTTACACACTTTTTTGCAAGGTCATAATGCCACCTAGTGGAGTGATAAATGACCAAAATTACCACATCATGCTTGCTTTTGTGCAGTAATGTAGTTCTTATGTGACAGATCATTTATTTTCCGGCGGACACACAGGCCTGTTAGCATTGCTATAGCTCCAGTGAAGAATGGGTGGAAATATTTACTGGTGGAGTAAATCTGAATATCTGTGTGAACCTCATACAGATAAAGCTGAGCAAGAATTTTTGTCCAAAACTTTATGTACAGTTTTTTACTATTTCTAAATTTAATATCAAAGTAAACTGGAGTACATCCTGGATTTAGTGTATCGATTTTTGTCTGCTCTGGGATATGAATCAACCGCGGTTTGCTGTGTTTAGACAATAAATACATGTGCAGCAAGGCCTGAACCATTTGTTCCTTTAAGAGGGAGGACATGAGCCCCAGATGACCATCCATTGGCATTTTTATGGGAGAAAAGTTTCTTGTTTAATTTACATTAGAGACTGGGGGAAAAAAATTGCTGTCCCGTCCTCTCCAGATTGAAAGTCTAGTTAGTAAGTAGTTCCGCCATTTTCTCCTGGTGATTATGTATGCACAATGTCTATAGTATTAAACATAATTAATGGTGTAATTAAGACTATACCAAAAAATTCTGATTTTTGACACTTCAAAAACGATGCTATCTTGTATTAAAATCTTATTTTAATTGCTAATTGTCTAGTTACACACAAATTTGCTATTGTCTTCAGGAAGTGGAGTTGAATGATAATCACAGAGATCTGTAAACAAAGAGAAGCCAATGCTATTACCAGAACTCCACCGAGAGTGTTTTAAAGTCTATTTTGACCTTGTGGTCATGTTTTGTCCTGGTTCCTGACAGCTGGAAGGCGATGCTGAGCATCACACCTGGCCAGTGCCAAGGACTGTCAAGCAGATACATTCATGTGACTCGATTCAGAATGAAATCTTAATACTACTGGCTAATGATGCAAATTAGAGTCACTTGAAATCTTTCACTTTAACAACCTGGTTCAGCTTTGCTCTGTTGTTATTTTGGTCCACTGTAGTTTATAACGGTGCTGAAACAGCACTGTGGTCTCTTTCCGCTCCATTGAGGACATTTACCACATTCAAAGCTTCTAGCGTTAGTAAGGACCTCTCTCGTTGACATTTTAACCCCCACCATCTGGCAGAATGTACAGCAGCATCCGAGTCTGTACTGCCAGAATGTTGACCAGCTTCTTCCCCTCTAGGGAATCTGGCTCCTGCCCCCCACAACCCTCACGTCTATTCATAATAGTCCAAAGACCCATGATACCGTGTAAGAGATATGTGAGATAAACCACTATATGCAATATTAAAAAAAGATATGACATTGTTTAACCACCCTTCTACCACCGAACAGTGGGAGAATAAAGATATTTTATCAACATAGAGGACATGAACAATGTGAACTCCTCCTGAGTTGCTTTAAAGCACTAAAGTTGGACTCGACATGTTACTTGTATTTGAAAGTGCATACTCAGACTAAGCACAGCCTGAAGTGTCTGAATAACCAAACGTGGGTGGTTTCATCAGAAAAAAGCGAAGGTCTAGACAGCAGGATGCTTGTATACACACATCCTCTTTATTATTCTGTCAGGTAGACCGAATGCCACTATGCCAGGGCTTTGTGTATTATTAAGACACAATGGTTATGATCTGAATATCAACCCTTGCCACTATACGTATGTTTTGACAAAGACAGCATGCTTTCTGGATGGGTTAGTCATCACAACACTCTTATTTCAGCATTTACTGCACACGTTCCTGTAAACAGCATACCTCAGAATATCCCAGAATCCTCCGAGACATATTATAATGGACCTCCGACTGTTATCACCACAATTTGTGCCTACACTAAATTGCATGATATCTTTGGGACTTCACAGATATAATTATCTTTATACAACATTGTGATAGCGAGGGAATGGCTGTTTATTGCTGTTATTACATATGTGATCATAGGAGCTTACTAACGTATAAAAAAGTACAACGTGTCATTCTTAAATCAAAAGGAATAGAATACTTAGGGATGTAACTCACTGGGCTGTATCACACCAGTCCATTGTTGATTGTTGATTATTTTCCTATAAGAGCACACCTGAAACTGTTTTATTAAATGTTCATGTTCATGTACTTTGGGGCTGTTTCGTGACTCATGGCAAGATTGATGGCATCATGAAGTATCAAGACGTTTAATTCAATACCTGTTTGCCTCTGCCAGGAGGTTCTTGGCTTTAGATGAATCTTTCAACAATATAATGACCACAAACAAACACCTGAAAGCAACACGGAAATGGTTGCTGTGCACATCATCAAAGTTTTGCAATAACCATCTACAACCACAAACCTGTAGTGTGAATGGAAGAGGATCATCCATATGCACAAACGTAATCATATAAAATGGGCGTAAAGAATGGACCAAGTACCAGAGCAGGCTTTACCAAAATATATTCAATATTCTAATATTAATTCTACTTACTGTTAATAAATTCCATGCCGGCTCCGGATCTGCTGTGACTGAAACAAGGATAAAGCGCTTATTGAAGATGAATAAATAAATTTTGGAACCATTAGCCTACAGATAGAATATACCAATACACAGCCCTTATGCTTTATGTTTGACTTTATGTTAAAGTCAAAATATAACTAATATTCTGAGTTATTTATTTTTGCCCATTTCCCTGAAGGGTGCCAATAATTCTGGTGTGAACGGTATTTTTCCTACAGATCAACAATCCAGAGGACAGAATAAAAAATGATCCTCCTCTTCTGGGCCGGGAGGCAGTTTTATTTCCGCTGTAAAGGCTCTTTTGCACGAAGCGTTAAAATTGTGTTAAGTGTTAAGCCATTCCAGGATTAATGAACTGCAATCGAAGGAGGTGGGGTGGAATTGGTTTCAGCACTGGAAGAGATCTATCTCAATTTCCCCGTCAAAGCCACCAGAGGCCGGAGACAATCGTGTTAAGGGGCCGATGCGAATAGCCATTCCCGCGCTATCAAGAGAGCCATCGAGAGGAGGAGGAATGGAGGACGAGGTTTATGGCACACACCTGAACCGTGAATAATGAGTGGAGCCTGTGATGCCACTTTCATCTTCAAGTGTGTCACGGATTGGCTTTCATCTTCATCTGCAAACCGCTTACAGCTCCTTAAATGAAGAAGAACGCACGCTTTTCCGTGGCTTGAGGATATACCTTGATATGGCTCCTTCTTTTCCTCAGTTTTTTCCCATGTTTTTCTAAAGTGCTGATGGTTACATATCTCACGGCCTGCTCTGTAGCTTTGCTTGCATACATAACCGAGCTAACAGCGTTGAAATGCATGGATGTTAATCTTTGAGCTAGTCGAGGGTATTTCTCGTGGACAATTTGGCTCGAAAAAAACTATATCCATGGGTCATGAATTGTCAAGCTACGAGGATAAGAACTGAGAATATGACTCAAAATGTCTCAGCAATTCGAGGCCTGAATAATGAGTATGGTTCTGCATGCCACTCAGTGAGCTGGCAAATTAATATGACATATTCAGTCCATAGAGTTTGTGGGGAAACTCTGACAGGCTGAATAGCGATTAGCAGTAATTGCCGCTTTGATAAATTAGCATATGCCAGTCTGAGTGTCAGGTGATATCAATTGAAAGCCTGTGCCTGACAAGAAACGGTCTGTGTCTAATCAAATTGAATCAATTCCACTCTTTAATAGGCATTATACGACGATAACCTGGAATGAGAAGCAATATCACAGTAAGGAAAAATGATAATGACATCTTTTCGCAGAGCTTATACGCACGGTATTTTATTTTTTTATGAGTTTTGATTGGACAAGAAAAAAAATTCAAAATGTTTTTAAAAAAAAAAAAAAAAAAAAAAGCCACAGCAAACCAATTACAATGAATCCACCGGTCCTGTTCTATAAATCGTACTGTGAATTTTGGATAAGACCTGGGCAAACACTTCGTATTCAAGTGTAAGCTTGTAAATTTTAATTTTAGAACTTTTTTAAATAACATTTTGTGCATTTCGTTTTCCGCTCAATACGCATACTCTTAAAGTTATTCTTGAGTTTGTTTACGACATACTGTCGCCACCTACAGGGCTAGCATGCTCGTCTAAGCGTTTTCAGTGATCTTCTTTGTGTTTTCGTTTGAATGCTGTTCATCTGGACGGGAATTTTTTTTTTTTAAAAAACAGAGAGAAGTTGTTTTGAAAACTACTTTTTGAAAAATATCCACATACATGTGGACAGGACTTTAGAGTCCACTTATAAAGAAAAAAAAATCAAGTATTCCCCAGAGAGTTATTCAAAATTAATCACAAAATCAATTTTTAGGAATTTCAAGCATCCATGTCATGACTTACAGCCTGTTCCGCCCTGCATCTTGTGCTTTAGACAAAGCAATTTTGCAGGATGTCTAGGTTTTTTCTGGTTCAATTCTCTGCCTTGCCTTGGACAAACACAATGTCCGTAAGGGTATGGAAACCTTTGACAGGATGCGCAGTGGCCTTTCTGATTAATAGCACCCACCACTGAAAAACTTGCTCCTTTAGGATTTACAGCACACCCACATCTCTCTCGCTAGCTGGCTGCAGTAGCCTTGACCCACTTCTAACCTCAACAGGCTCCCTGGAGTTCCTAAACAGCTCTTAACTTAGCATAAAAAAACACACATGGCAGAAGTTCTCTTTAAATAATGCATTGGGTTAAAGATTTACACAAGTTTTCCATTTGTTTAGAGGCCAAATGTTGCTTCCTTAGTGACAAGCTTTAAGGATGATGTGGCTAATTAATAGTGGAAGCTTAAGACTATAAATTAGCATCATGCTCTCAGCGCCAGTGGGATTAAGCGCTACCTAAAAAGAGTGATGCAGCGGTGCTTTATTACTTCTATTACTCCAGCTCTCTCACCTCCTCATCTGTACACTCTACTCAATACCATCATAGATCATTAGCCAAGCCAAGTGAGAAAAGAAGCTTTTGTTTTTACGTTCTTTATGTTCTAGGTTGTTCAGTTTTTTTAAACCATGCTAGCAATAACTATGCTCAATGTGACATCAGCATCAGCACACAATGACTCACTTCTCATGGGAATAACAAAAATACAAAAAAAAACATTACAAATATTTCAATATAAATTTATTTAATGTTTTTCAGGGTAGAGATTTCCTTTAACGTCCCATATTAGTCCCAATATTTCAAGACTTTTTAATTTTTAATGACTAGATAGATGGAAATCCATTACCCCCGTGTTCTTGTTTGTGGAGCATCAGTTGTGAGATAATGCTTCATTTACTTCGTTTGCACTTTCCAAAGTGTCTCGGAAGACGGCGGAAAAGTGCTGATATGGACTCCTATTTGTGAGCTTTTGTGCGTGTCTTAATTGCACGGCTGTGTGGAGTTGTGTCCTTTGGGCATGAATTTGTCAATGACTGATTTATGTTGTGTTATTTTTTAATGGGGTTTTTCATAAACTCCGGTCCCCCCGAGGCTGCAGCTGCACGGGGACTATTTCTCTGTAGAGCCTCGAACTGGAGGATTTCAGTGAAATGGTACTATAACGAGACTATTAGAAACACTGTTTAGGATGTACAGTGCATAAGCTGTAAATAAACCAGATATCATATTCATACACAGCATTAAACTATTAATCAGTATATCAATAAATGCACTTACTTTAGCACTTTTCACTTTTTTTTTTTTTTTTACTTTATTACAATTATAGTTTATGTTTATTTTGCTTATTCTCTAGACTCAGGGTGTCATTTTTTTTTTGTGTATTTTATGTATATTCTCTTGTAATCAGTTTTGTTTTGTCTGTTTTATCTGTTTTGTCTCACTTGTGTCTCATTCAGCTAGTCCACTGGTTGTTGTGTTCTTTTAATCCTTGCATGTGTTGATATTGTTATGTTAAACTTTCTTTCTTTTCTGTTTACGTTGTTTGTATTTTCTGATTTATTTGCTGTTTTGTCTGAGTTGCCTGCCTGTTATTTGACCCCTGACATTGTGCTTTTATTTAAAATCTAATGTGGTGCTTATATAGACGAGGATTCCAGACACAATCTGATTGGATTTAGGTACATAAGAGTCAGTTACGGCGACGGCAAGTGATTTGTGGTAAACGTGGTCCAACTGACACATTTAAGGTTTTCACAGTTTTTGAAATCTAGACTAAAAGTTTAGTTGCATGTGATGTCACTAAAATACCCATAACGCAATTCTCCTCAGTCAGCCAAGCATTTTGACATGTCATACATCTATGTACCAATAGTTTTGTGGTTACAGTAAGTTTTGTGGCGAAGTGCACATGATGCCTTGTGACCCATAATGCAATTCTGCACAGTGAGTCAAGGGTATTGTCATCCCCCATAATGCAATTCTCTTCGCTAAGTTGATCGTTTTGATGTATGACATGACTGCAGGAGTTTGGTGATTACAATCAGTTTATGGCCTGTTGTTTCCTGCTACTGATTTCTCAGTGAGTGTGTATAGGGGAAATTTGATCAGGAATTTCACGACACGTACGTGGGAATGGTGAGAAAAGTAATCGCACACACCTTCCAAGAATTCCGAGCGATTTGAGGTATGATCCGTTTCTGTGAGGATAGTAAATTGAAATAGTGTTTCTGTTTGCTGCTCTAGACTCATTTTACATTAGTGTGTATTGCAAATCCCGACGGGAAATTCCACACGACATGCACGTCGGATCAATTCCCAAATGGGATTTCCTGATTCTCTGGAAGAAGTCGAAACACATGGACACGTCATTCATGTTGGCGTCACTTACAGTGTGGGAGTTGGCTGGAAGTGGGCTGGAAGAACGCCATTTTCCGAACATTTCCAGCGAAAATTCTGAAACGCAATGTGTATATGCCAGGTCTACGAGAGGATACGTGATACGAGCATATCAGCCAAACAATGTCCGAGCTGTGACACCTGTGTTTTATTCCTTCTTCATACTCTGTGGAAAAGTGCACATGGGAACGCTGAGAAAATTAATAGCACGTGTCAGAATGGGGCTGCACATTTTGAGGTACGTTTCTTGACAGTGGGGCAAAAACTACTGAGGACTACTGAGGGACGTGCCGAAAAAGTGTCCAGAAACTACAATAAGAAACAAAAGAAGAAGAATAAACTCGCACAATTATAAAAGTGATGCTTGCGTTGCATAGCAAGCGCCTCTAATTAAAGAAATGTCAATATATTTTCCAATGAAGCATGCTGATGAGATTTTTTTTTTAACCCCAAATTGCATAATTCACAGCCTGGATGGAATTTCCTTTTCCTTTAATATCCAATTAAAGGCTAAAATGCAGGTGTAGCGTACGGAATACTCTGCTTCCATGTTAGCTAACCTCCAACTTTAGCCTCATATCATCTACCCAGATGGTTTCAGATACATCTCCATGTCTGATTCTATTTATTTATTTATTTATTTTGCCATTTTCGTGTTATTTTATCTTACAACATTTTATAAAATGATCAAATTTTCTATAGCAGCAGCTCTGAAAATAGTTTCTACACTTCAAATCACAGGTTTATAATTAATGCACTCGTTCTAATGCATTATTGTTTCCATAGCAACAGGGACTTGTATGTTGGACACTCCACATAAATAGAATAAAAAAAAAACATGTTGTTACGTAACAAAAAAGAAAAACCTATAATCGTCGATATGGTGACGTTTTCTGTCAGGAGACATTTATTTACGAAACTTTTACGAAAGTCTAGCGTGTTAGCGCTTTGTAACAGGTGGTAAGTTTTCCATCATGGGAAAGTCTTCAGGAAAAGGAGCGAAGTTTACGCTTTCTGGTTTCCCAGTAACACGACAAGCTGTTTTTTCTTCATCTTATGAACTTCAAGAGAGAGAAAAACATACATGAGGACGGTTTATACAGTAGCTGCTATAACGTAAGTGATAACAGGATAACTAGCTCTGTGGGTGTTCCACAACATTACATGTAACTATAAATGGATAGAAACATTGATGTGTTGTTCATTAACAAATTAAGAATTGTTTTTGTCGACTAATTGCTGTGGTTTTAGAGGAATAAAAGACTTGAAAGAAAGAAAGAAAAAATAATTAGCTTCATGGTGGTAATCACAGCTCTCTGTCATCTATATTTTTCTATAACAGCACACCGTTATTTAAAAAAAAAAAAAAAAAAAAAACACTACAATTCCAAGTATATGAAATATAAAACTAGCTTTGGCTAACGAATAATGGGAACATTTAGACACAGGAAAAAAGGTTATAGCCCCGTTGTCTCTGTAACTTACAATTTTCAAGGCCTTACAGCAGATCTGAAAGGTTCAGACCAGTGTGGTGTTTCATGAAAGCAAAATTTTTTTTAAATGCAGGCCTGACATTTGGTCTTTCATTTCACGTCTGCCTCTGAAGTGTAAAGGTGACAGAGTGAACTTAAAAGGCTTTGTCTCAATTTGCCCGTGGCACCTGAAGCATGTTTCTTTTGAACATGGCAGCAGTGCAAAGCCACCCTGCTTGATTTCATTTCAAGGACTCCTGGTCCTTCAGTCTGTGAGTGTGTGTGTGTGTGTGTGTGTGTGTCCTTGTGAGTGTAAGAAGTGATGCTCAGAAATTCTCTATTTGACTTTCCATTGTCACACCACTGTGTTAAAAAAATTTACCTGTCCCATTGAGATTAATTGCAATTACTTGCAAACTTGTAGCATTTTACTTTTAATTAAACAAAAGAAATTCAGCTTAATTTGAAAATTGTTCTCAAAAAAAAAAAAAGAAAAGAAAAAAAAAAGTGCTTTGTACTTTTTGTTCCTTTTTCTCTGTCAACTTTTCCCTTGCTGCTGCGTAGGTGTGTACTTCAACATATTGCATATTTATGAGAGCTGCATGATTGACAGCTGCTGCCTCAACTATAACAGTCCAGGTACTAGATTAAAGAATGGTGTAGGTTGGAAATAACATCGCATCAGTCAAATCTTACCACACATGTCACATGAGCCTGTAGAGAGTACTCATTTGGAAAACATGAACTGGGGCCTACACCCAAAAATATTCGAAGGCTTGTAGCAACATCTCAGTGGTACTATTTTGCGTCAACGTAGTTAACAATCTCATAGATGCCATTTTCTTTGAAGTGTCTCAAGAAATCCTTTGAATGTGCCCTACATGCACTGAAGTGACAAAGGGGCTTTAAAAAAACCCCAACAACAACACAGGAATATACATTATTCCACCCCCATCGTATTCTCATCGATCGTAGAGGCTTTTAGCGTCTCGCTCCTCGACTCTTCATTAACAAAAGCCTTTACGTACAGCACCCCGGGTGCTCGCTAAACAGCGAGGAGATGCATTGTGCTGGAGCCTTCTCGTTTCAGGGAGCTTTGCTTGAGTGCCAGCAATGACGCATCGCACGCTTTTACAGTTATCGACTCTTCGCCTTTCTGCCTGTTGTTAAACACAGCTTTGTGTGTAGGTGCGGATTAAGGAAAAGGATTAGCTGTTTGAAATCTCAGGTTTTTTTGCTTCCAAAACAAACAAAGCATGATGTCTTTTACCACCGCTGGTTGTTGTGCTTTGAAAAACAACGGATAAAAATGAACTGCCTGAGGCTTAACAGAGTTCATCATTAACTAAATTACTCAGCTACTAACATTGGGTAGCGATGTCAGCCTGGTACGAGTCAGGTACGGTGATTAAGTCATAAAAATGTTCCTATTTTCAGATTGAACTTGAGAGTAGAACAGAAAGATTGAGTTGCTTGTTTGTCAGTTGTTCTAAAACTCAAGGAGGAGAGCTAAGCTCTAACTTCTGAGTCCATAACAAACCTGCAGGTGAGAGCGTATGTTTAAAAATCGGTACTGAAAACTAAGAAGCTAGTCGATTGTAAGTATCTACGTCATTTTCTAATGATTTATTTATTGAAATAAGTCATTCAACTCTGCTATTGCCTCGCAATGCCCAATAGGTTCCTTATAAAAGTTTCAACACAAATGCCAACCTCTCCATGGAGAAATAAAGTTGGAAGCACGGGGGGCCTACTTAGGCACATACTGAACGAGAGTTAATTATGTAATTAATAAATAGATTTTTTAAAACTTTAATTTTTTTTAAGTATGCTGTATTATGCTCCCACATACACCAGCATTATTCTCCAATCCATTAAAAATCCATTAAATCTATGTTTCAAAATGGAAATGCAACTAGTGGAGGCTGTCTAGCAAAACTCAGTGACCGGGTGTGGAGGAGGACATGAGTCAGAGGACATTCACAGAACAACCATAACCTGAACACTCCACAAAGCTGGGTATTATAAAAGAGAGGCAAGCCACATGAACACACATTTGGAGTTTTGCACAAACATGGAAAAAGCTTCTCTGGTCCAAAATTGATCTTTCTGGTCTTGGTACAAAGCACTACATTTTGAGGGAAAAAAAAAAAAACTTAATACTGATCTTAAAAACACTTACAAACTTAACACTTACATCACTGTAAGACTGTTATCCCTATTGTGAAGCATGGTGGTGGTAGCACCATGCTGAGAATCACCCATAATCTGTTGGTTGCTTTTATTCTAAATTTGGGTTTTTCTTTTTTTTTTTTAATAACCTAGCCCTGATCTATACTTTTTTGTCCTGGACTTGTTTTGATGGATCTTTGGTCTTCAGGATGCCGTTTGCAAACTTGGAACCTTCCAAGAAACAGGTGCTGCAGCAGAAATAATTCAGGGGTTTCAAAGCAATGGGGGCAAATACTTATGCAATCAAATTTGTATTTTTTTTTTTTATTCGTAAATAATTTCGCAGTCTCTATTCATTTTCCATCACCTCAATATTATGGGATGATTTGTGTCGATTTGATTTCAGTTTCAGACTGTAACACTACAAAATGTGGAAAAGTTCAAGGGGATGAAAACTTACGCAGGCGACTGTATAATATTCTATTTTGACAAGAAATGAATTATATTTATAAGGCATTTTTCAATTTTAAAGCAAGATTTGAATGAAATTACAAAGAATTAGATGCACATTCATCATCAAGGTACATTAATTATAGTTATAGTTATAAGTGTTATATATTTGATAATATTTTTCTTCACCCCAGAAGTATTTATATTTCATTTGTCGTTTGAGAATAAACAGATCTGAAATTAACACTCGGTTTCACAGTATGAATTGGAAATAGCAATGAATATAAAACTTAACAGTAAACATGTCTGATGCAAAGGTGCCAACTTTGCTAAGAAGAAAAACAACACAAAAATATTTATGATAAATAAACTAGCGTTTATCTATTTTTACGATAAATAAACTAGCATATGTGCACCAAGCAACAGAACGTAAACAGCAAGTCTATTTAATAACAATAACTAAACAGACCATAGTCTCGCCCACTTGGTTTTTATTGACTCACAAGACAAAAGTTACCACTTTCGGAAGCCCGTCCCACGACCTTTCCCCTTCGGTGAATTGACTTTTCCTCCTGTATCACCATAGAAGGGGTCAAAAATCATAAATGCTATGGCCAAACCGTAAATGTTGGCACCTCTGATCATGCAAAAAGTTAGCTATTTTATTAGGCCAGTTGATCCTTTGGACCCTGCGCACAGTTCAATCACCTTTTGGATAAACAACCATACCGTATGCACAACACCGGTAACCGTACGCACAACAGGCCAAACATTTGAACGAGAGGCGAGAGGCGATTCCGCATACTGCAGCGCTCAGAGACGTCGCGAGATTAAGCACAAGGCTTGCTGAGTGATTAAGTGGACCTAAAAAGTGACAGAAAGCAGCAGCTGTAAACAAAACAGCACAAGCGGTACAGAGTGAATACTGAGTGGGAACGGTGTTTGTAAAGAGTGGCGAGAAAATATATCGATATTTGGGAACGGACTTGATAAGTTCAACAAGATCCTTCTGATTCTGTAAAAGTATTCAACACTGTCGCAAAGTTTGGCTTATCTCATTTTATCAGCATTTTACTAAATTCATAACTTTGTCCTCATGATAAGCAACGTCTCTGATTAAGATGCTGTCCGTCTCCTCTGTTGTCCTTCATGTGAAATGGAACGGCTTTCCATCATTTTTGAAATGTATTTCCAGCCCTGATGAAAAATTTATTGTGTGACGTCATACTGTATGGTGACATCAAGCTGACAATATTAAGAACAAGTGTTTAAATCATGTTTAAATCTAATGAAGAATGAAGTCTGCACACATTTAGCTCCAACTGCATTTTATTGGGAATATTCTATGCTATAAATGTTTGTCCTGCCCGTAGACAAAGAAATGTTATTTCATTAAATCATACACAACATGTACGACCTGTCCTGGTCCAAAGATTTACATCAGGAAAACTTTTCTGTGTCAATTAAAATACAGAATTATCGAGCATGACTTCTATACGAATTGCTCATATCACAGCGACTTGCCAGGGATTTTCATTTAATAACGAACATCATGTCACACTTGTAAACTGTTTACAGTTACATTTAATGCTAGGTTAGCTCCTGTTATCACTTACATTATAGCAGCTATAAGCTTTAAGTTGCTCCTTTACCAGGCTCTCTTGTGATGTTAAGTAAAAAAAAACAACAACAACAAAAAAAAAATGCAAACTCTGTCCTGAGGACTTTCCTGTGGGGGAAAACCTCAATAACTATTAAAAGCACTGACACTGGAGACTCCTTCCATAAATATTACTGTACATAAACATCTCCTAACAGAAAACTTCACTATATCAACAAATATCCTTCTTTCTTTGTTAAATAACAACACATTTTAATCTGTTTTGTTTAATTAGCCTAACATCCTGTTTAGGTTGTCATTTAAAAAGGGAAGTGTGATTTGAAATGGCTACACACTGACAAATCTCCAAATTCGAAACGTTTGCGTAACTATTCCTGTTAAATTAAATCATTGTGCGCACTTCGTTCTTCAGTAGATTTTATTCATCAACCTGTCAGACAATGGCGCCGGATTTAACTCTGATCCTCGCATGAACTGATATCATGCAAGAAAAAACGGACTCAAGACACACCTCAGTTTTAGGCAAACTCCATCCCTGAATACTAATGTGTGCGATTTCTGTATTAACTCCTCACTGTGTGCGCTTAACTCTACTCTGAATCCAGCCGAGATATAATTCTTTATGCAAGGAGAACTGGATCTGTCTTCTACAGACAGAGAGACAGAGAGAGACAGAGAGAGAGAATATAGGATGAGAAAAAGACCACATGTGGCCATGAAGCTTGACGGCTATTTGTTAAAGTGTGACAGAGCACCTCCGAGTGTTGTGTTTACGACATGAAACCTTTTGCATCAAGTAAAAATCACGCATCATCTGATATGCACGTCAGATTAAAACTCAACAATCAACAGCGACTTCACTGAAAATTATATCCAAAATATTATAAGAGCACAACGAGAATGTTTAAAGAGTAATCATGAGGTGTACGATTCTGCAGCTGTGGCCTGCTGTGCAGTGGAAATGGAATAATTAAGCGAATTATTTTGAACTGTTTATGTGGCAGTATTCTTGATTATAGAGAACAGTGGAAAATAAAGCAGCCTTGCGTACCAATGAGCGCAGCGTTCGGAGCTTGCTAAAGTTGCTACACACCATTTAAGGCACTTAAAAATAGGATTTTACCCATTTTATTTACTTCAAATCTCGCAACATTGCTGGGATTGTTTTCAGGAAAACACATTTGCGTTGCAGGTAAAACATTTGCGTTTCATTTGATCTACATCAGACATCAAATACAAATATCTCTATGAAGAGTAAAACCGTCTATATCAAACACCAAAACCAGTGCAGTCATAATAAAATAACAAAAACTTCAGACTGTCAACATTTCATCAAAACAAACCAATAAATTGGATCCGAATGTTACTTGTTAGCTACAAAGTTTGACCGCTTCGTACTCTGTGTAGTGTCGATGTTTGGCGCCGAAAGCCTGCAGCGCCGCAAGAATTCGCAACACTTCTGAAGTTAAGAGTTTGAGTCGGTGTCGAAGGAGACACGAGAAAAGATCCAGAGGCGTCGGGCCAGCAGGAGATAATCGATTGACTCGGTATCGAATCTCCATCAACTCCTGCAGCGCCGAGTCCTGGGATCCTTGCGTGTACGGATAGTCCAGCTGCAGGATCAAATCTCGAATAGCTTCCGGGTCAAAGTGCACGCTGTATCCAAACAGCTGAATGCTGTTAATTTTCATGTAGCCGACATTCTGCGAGACGTTTCTGTTCGCCACTTCCGAATCGGCCGTCTCGTTCCCTTGAGCGCCGTCGCTCTGGATTCGGCTCCTCAGGTAGAAATGGACCGTTTCGAAGAAGCTCTTCCAGCGGTTTCCCAACATCAAAGTCCAGTTGTAGCAGTCTAAAGGGGTGTCTAACCTCGTTTTCTCCCAGTCAGGATACCCGTTATGGTTCATTGGCATGGTCCAGCTCTCTGAGTGACTCCCACCGAACGGGTTCACCGAAACGGAGAGCGTCGGCTCCAGGGTCGAGTTCTTCGTCATGCAAATCTGCACCGAAATTCCTAGCAGCATGTGCACTCGACTTGACTTGGATTTATTGCTCTTTAGAGTCAGGAGCATCCTTTTCCTCCATGAAGGTTCAAACCAGGTGTTGAGTTTGACGTCGCTGCTCACGAAGACGGCGGATAAGGCTAGGTGGCCGTCGCGCTGCTCCAGGAGATCACGCAGTTCCGAGTCATGCATTTCCGACTCGGTTCCGAGGTACTGTTTGGTGGGGCTTGGAGCAGCAGGACGGCACAATCCTTGACTCAGTGCGAAGCCGCTGTTGCAGCTCGAGCAGCGTGTTCGATTTTCCAGAGAGCATGATGCGCAACGGCCTCCGGTGCCCACAGAGCAGGGGATCAAACCCTGGCAGGACAGGTGGCCACCCGGGCACACGCAGCTCCGCGTCACCTCCGAGTAGATTCCCGGACTCTCGGTTTCACCGCAGTACAGAAGGGAAAGGGTGCGTTGCAGCCAGTAACTGAGATGCCTGGAAGCAAAACAAGAACAAAGTGGGAGAGTCCGACAAGAAACCAGCAATAAGCAACTATATAATCGCATGTGAGTAAATTGCAGCCTGAAACACAATGCGGTAACAAATGACTCAACTCTAATAGATGGCAAGTGAACTATTTGCCTTCAAGAACAGTGATAATAGCTTTGCATTAAAGGCACAATTCTGCCTTTAAAAGCACAATTTTAAAAAGCCCACGAGTGCCTACTAATAGCTTTAAAGGTTGCAGTATGAGGTGGAATAACACATTATGGTCATTAGTGCTAAAATGCACAGTAGGGTCCAAAGGCCTGAGTTTACTATCAAGAACCGTTTTTAACTTCATATACAAAGAAAAGAGCACATTTGTCCGAGAACAACAATTCGCAAACTTTTTTGAAGCCAAGAAAAAAAAAAGTCCACAGATCCACCAAGCACAGATATTTTATTTTATTTAATCAACACCTTCTGACCAATCAGATTTGAGATTTCAGCAGCGGTGTGGTATAATAACTTTTAACGTTGTGATGCTGTAATTTTTTTTTTACGATTTCCTGGTGAATTGGATTACTTTTGTCTGTTTTGGATATTTTCGTCTCATTTTTAAACATTTCGTCATAAATTTAAAGCACAACAATGAACTGTTGATGAATATGAACTTTAATGATGAACATTTTTTGTTAGTTTTCCTCTAAAACAATCGACATTTGATTATTGACATTATCATGATAGGGACAAACATGTCTCAGCGTTTGAGTCACGACAGTTTAAAAATAATTAATGAATTGATGCGTAAACACGGTATTTAGAGAGATTTCACAGAAATAAAACAATGTGGCTGGTTTTAAATCATGCATTTGAAAAAAAAACATTAGTAACACATTCATTATTAAAGCTTTGCTCGTGTAGCTGTCTGTACACAGGAGAGCAAAACCGGCTCAACTACGGAGCTGCACTTTAAAATCATAATCATGTACTTCTAATGATTATAATGGCTCCTTTTCATAACTGCATGCTAACTAAATTTTCTGTCCCATCCATTAAGCTTCATAAGATGGCTAATTGGCGTCGAGGTTAATGCCCTGCCTTTAGGAGACTGTTTGGATGGCGGTGCTGATGTTAAAAACTTTCACGTCTTATTTTGCATAATTGCAAAGCAAACAGCTAAACAAGCGCAATTACGGATGCTGACGTCAACCAGAAGTCCATAAACGCTGACCTTCCATTCTCACATAGCTTTAAACACGCCCTCGCTAAATTCCGCTCGTTACTCGATAGCGTTCATTACCGGGGACATAAGAGAGGCTGGGAGGAGAGATGCCATTTTTCACAAGAACATAACCACTCTTGTCAGAAAGACGCTAAAAATCAGATCATCATCAGCGTGGCGCTCAGCACACAGCTGTTTTTTTTTTTTTCAAGAAATCAGATACAAAATGTTAGCATTCGAACGTAACCAGTGAGAAAACTAATCTCTGTGGTCCAATCAAGCAATTAACAAGAAATACAAAATGGTGGATTCAAAATATTTACACCACAGCGCTGTTAAATTCTCAAATCTGATTGGTCAGAAGGTGTTGGTTAATTTTCGTTGATGATTTTTTTTTTTATAAACGCACATCCCCCAATTCTGTGCCTCAAGAAAAGAAAATTATATTACAGAAATTCAATTAATAGAAATAAATTATAGAAATTATCAACAAAAAAAAATAAATTGCTATTCAATATGGTGCAGGAAGTCATTTGGTTTTGAATTGAAAATCTCCCAGCGTGAAGTCGGAGATGGCAGATTACAAAACATTACGTTTACGATAAAATTACGATCTTTCTTTGTTCTTTGCTTAGGAACGTGACAAACGTTTGAGCTAGGCAAACACATATTAGCATTACTGCTAATGATTGCTCTGTGTGTAGACATAAAATGATTGGCTCACACTTACGAAGGTCACAATTTGGGTGATTACTTTCACTCACAAGTCATTAGTTTTGTTAAAGTACTTTTCCTTGAGTAGAGTTTTGGCTGCTTTAGCCTCTTCACATCCCTGCTAAGATAAATCTGATTATTAACTGACTCGTGTACACTCAGTTGTCAAATTAATGCGAGGAAAATGACACTTATCTGATTATTTGATGCATCTAAATGCACTTACGGTTGCTTGAGAATGATTTATACTTTTATTAGCTTTCCTTCTAACTAGTAAGCTAGCTAGGGGAAAGTAATGGGAAAGTAATCCCATCTTGAACATGGGATTGAAATGAAATGTTACGTGTTTTATTGATCCTGTTTTAATTTCTAAAGAGCCTCTTCCACCGTTTTATAAAATTCCTTTGAAAACGATGTTACATCAAATCACAATGCCTCACAAGCTTGGGTAGGTTTTGTCAGAACGGCGATGGGGAAAGTGGAATTGGACAAAGGTGCACTAATATCTGTACAGAAACAGGTCTATTTTTTTTTGTTTTTTGTTTTTTTTACCTTTCCCTTGGCAGGATTATTTTGGGCTGCGAGCGGCACCTCCGGCTGAGGCTGAAGAGTTTAGCGGCGCTTTCTTGCGCTTTGTTGAGGAGGAAAACGGCGTCGTTCTCCAACTTCCTGTAGCGCTTTAGCAGTGCTGCGTCACTCCTCCACGCGCGCCACACTGATGACAAATTCAGGGCCGCGTGTGTCGACAATCGGACCATGAAAGCCTGGAACTCATCTGCACACAACAATGTAAATGTCAAATGTACGATAACAAGCCTTATCCTTAATTCATTTCCATACTAATGGAAATAGATGCACAGAATGAAGCGTGTGTGTGTGTGTGTGTGTGTGAACAGATGGGAGTGAAAATCAGAGAGGAAGGCAATGACCTTTTGATGTCAGTCAATTTAAACACTTTCTAATTCAGCTTGTAACTCCCAGGTCCAAATGACAGGAACGTCATGTTCATTAGAAAGGGTGAACCAACTGTGTTAATTATAAAGCATCAAAATCTCAGAAGAATTAGTCGTAGTTTTGTTCCACTTTTGGTACACATTTAATTTGGGTCATTTTCATCCTAACAGAACATAAAGGCTAGCGAGAGAATGCGCTGGACTCTAAATTTAATTGGTGCTCAGGAAGCTGAGATGCACTTTCTCCTCCGCACAAGATACAAGGAACCTCTGGCACCGGAAAACAAACCGGAATTGATTTTTTTTTTCTATATTCGTTTCCAGTTATATATTTTTTCTGACTTTTTCTGACCAACGGTCATCATAAAACACCTATTCAAAATTCAGACAGAAGTACTTTTGGTTTCTGATTATATTCAGTGCCATTGTTTGACCTTTTGCAGAGTTTTAACAAAAATTTTTTCTATTTTTATGGCAATTATAGGAGCAAAAATGTGGACGCACTTTCCAGAAAGGGAAATGCAAACATTTCAACTGATTTGATCTTTTCCAAAAGGAACATCCTAACACACACACACATACACACACACACACATATACACACACTGACCATTTCTGTTACTTTGTTATAATGAAGGAACATCTGTGAAACCTGACACCAAACATCGTACTATAAATTAATTTGTCTTCCTTTCGTTCTAAGGGTGCCAAAAGTTCTAAAATTTAAGATTTTTTTTTTTTGAGAAACACACGTCTGCAGGATGAGAAAAAATATGCCGAAGACACACCCAACACCATCATCATCAGTCTATTCTGTTTTTTTTTCCCTTGAGTTTTCTAAAATAGGTGTTTTCCAGTCAGGTACCAAAAAACCAGAATCTTCTATAGAAAAAAAAAACAAGTTGCAGTTTGTTTTCTGCTGCCAAAAGTTCCTGTATCCTG
The DNA here is from genome assembly GCF_027358585.1 of Pangasianodon hypophthalmus. Classification (NCBI taxonomy): domain Eukaryota; kingdom Metazoa; phylum Chordata; class Actinopteri; order Siluriformes; family Pangasiidae; genus Pangasianodon; species Pangasianodon hypophthalmus. The sequence continues at coordinate 30,923,159 of NC_069713.1, forward strand.
TCCAGAAAGTGCCTCTTGGCTTCCCGAGCAGTAATTAAATCTCGAGTCCGTTTTCTTGCTAACCCTTATACTCCGTTAGGGTGAAAATGACCCAAATTAGACGTGTAAAAAAAAAAAAAGTGGAACAACACAAAAATGACTCTTCATTTTGTTCTTACGCGTGTGCAGACTTTTGCAACCAGAACAGAAACGAAGCAAGACGAAACAAGTCGAGCACCTGATTGCTCAAACTCCTGGTTGGCGTGCCTCCAGGCCTCGCTGGTGTGCTCCAGGTTGCTGTGTTGTGCTCGGAGGCTGGCGTGGGGGCAGTTGCACTGCGGGTGCCCCTCACTACATTGACACCAGCAGTCGTCGTCCCGGCACGTGAAGTGGCCCTCGCCGTTGCAGCCAATGTAACTCAGCGCCGCGTGCACGAACCGGCTCCTGAGGTACTCCGGCAAAAGAACCTGGAGGCCTGGAAATTGTAAATGTTAAACGAAATTTAAGTGATAAGCCACTAGCATAGATAGCATGTGTTTCAGACTTTTGAAACAACATGCGGTTTAAATGGCTATTGGTCAGAAAGTGTTGATTAATTTTCTATAACAGCGGCTCTGACAGTAGTAGAAAGACATAATTAAAAGGCTAGCCATATTTTTGTGTGCATGCGTGACACATCAATAATTTCTTAAATTAAAAAAAGTATAATAGATTTTTTTTTTTTATTTAAAACGAGCTCATCATTGGTGCATATTAATACAACCAATGCCTCTATTAAGGTAAAACTTTTAATGAGTTTCTGCCTGACATCATTACGCTACTACTTATATTCTATAAGGTCAATGGGACAATCATGGCTAAGCAGTGAACAGAACATGAAGGTTCACTAAGTTCACAAGGTAGATAAAGTTACCACAGCATGGAATTCATAAATAGCAAACATCATCAGCAGTGATTCAAGCCACGCTACGCTGCAGTAATGTTCATCGCTGATAGCTTTCAGGTACTTTACCTTGGAGCTGAATTCTGTTCTCAGGGCTGTGGACCAAAACAGAGCTGACAGAGTCGAGGTTGTCGTAGTTGCTACAGCCAAGTGGGCCGGTCCTCGTCTCAGTTACCTGAAAGTCAAATAATTCTTCAGACTAAAATTATTCAGATTGAAATGCTACAAAAAAATGATATATTGTGAATTTTAGATACTTTTGATTCTTTTTTTGGTGTTATAAAGTACAGAGAAATTAGACTTTTGTTTTTGTGATTTAATATACTTCCAGTGCATACTGTATATCCACCTCAAATTCACACACATCTTTTTTGACTTTGTACTTATAAATATGAACAAAAAGTATGTATTTTATGTAAGTAAGAATGAAAAGGGTTTGTTTAGAAAAACAAAACTGATAGGGAAAAAATTATTCAGACGCTATATTAAAAAATATCTACTATACTATATGTAAAGGTTACACAAATGTTCTAGATATAACAAATTGCTTGTTCAAATTGCTCCTGGTGTCATTAAAAAAAGACATTGGAGAAGCTTCCTAAAGTTCTCAGAGACGACATTATTAAACGACACTTGAATGGAAAAAGACACAGAGCCATAGCAAAGACCATAAACATCGCTGTCAGTACAACTGGTTTGAAAATTATGCAGGTGGAAAGTTCACGGAACCGAAACTAATCGTTCACAGACAGGTGAGCCACGCGAGATTTCACATCACACTCTCAGATTAATGATAAGGAAGGTAAGCGAGAAGCCAGCAGTCACTCAGAAAGAGTTGCAGGACGACCTGAAAGCAGCAGGAACAACTCTTACACAAAGAACAATAAGCAATGGACTGCAGCGCAATCATCTCCGTTGCTCGCGTATGATCCCAATTAAGAACCACAGTGAAGCACGGTGGTGTGAGCATCATGTTTTGGAGCTGCTTCTCTGCAAAGGGTACTGGGGTATTAGACATCATTGAAGGAACCACGAATGGAGTGATGTACCTAGACATGTTAGAGGAGAATTTAATCGGACAAAAACTGAATCTGGGGAGAAGATGGACATTTCAACAAGATAACAAACCCTAAACAGACAGCTAAAATAACTTTGCATGGCCTAGCCAATCTCCTGACTTCAATCCCGTTGAAAATTCATGGAGGATTTTGAAATCGTGAGTCCATCATGATCAGAAGGACCCTTGCAACCTTGGGTAATTGAGGATGATTTGCTAAGAGGAATGCGCCAAAATTGACCCACGATGCTGCAGAAAGCTGATTACGTCTAACCGTAGATATCTCATAGCTGTAACTGCCAACAGCAGCTTTGCACCAAAGCACTAAGGTCATATTTATCATATTTCTGTCATATTCATAAAAACAAAATATATTATCTGTTTAAATTTTAAGTGGATATATATAGTACACTGAAAGTATATTAAATAACAAATAAAAGTGTCCTAATACTTATATGCCTTTACTGCATACAACACGTGCCTTTCCCTCTGAAAAAATGATCTCTATTTATATTTTATTAAACCCCAGCGAATTCTCAAATCTGATTGGTCAGAAGGTTGATCAGTTAAACATCAATTCACAGATTTATATTAATGTATTCATTCATTCTTTTATAATTTCTAACACAGGAAGTGGGGGGTGGAATGACATTTGTAGGATGACACCATGACACGGTGCAACGCAACATCACGGCTCACGTTAAATATCACGTATCACAGGGCGAGACGAGGGGAATTGTCAGGAAATGTCAAATAGATTTGTCAACTATACTATTATTATTTCAAGTAAGCCTTATTTGACCAGCAGGGTTCGGGTTATCGTTTCACTCCCTGCACACACTCGGCGCAGCATTTGCACTGAATTCACACAATACACCATCGAACAGACCTCGTGATAAAATGCAGTTCCACTGTCGAGCGATTGATATTAGATATTTAATATCATGGCCAGGCGTCATTGCTTGTTAACTGCAGCGGATGATTACTTTGCTAGCTCTATTGTCACTGTTTAATTAACAAATGTGGCACCGCAGACGAGCGTGTGAGAGATTCTTGCTTTTCCCTTCGTAGAGTGGATTTCATTACAAAGAGAACTACAGCTTCTTGAGATTTTATCACTCTGACTTCAGTTAACAATTTTTTTAACGACATGACGGAGACAATTCTAACCGAAATGTCCAACTGCAACTGCAGAGAAACATCGTAACTCACGATGAGTAAAATCTTACAAAGAAACCAAGGACAAGAAGAACAAAAAAAACAGAACAATCAGACTAAAACAAAAGGCAGCAAAATCACATTTAAATATATAAATAATATGAGACGGCTGTGACTAAAATCCCCAGAGTCACTCAAAAGACAAAAGAAAAAAAACAATTCTGAGAAATCAAGATAAGAAGTGGCAATGAAAAAAAAATCTGACTACAGCTTGACAAAAAATAAATAAATTCAAGGACAGAAAACTGTCCAGAGGAGAAAAATGAAGTAAATAATTAAAAAATTTTAAATTTAAAAAATCCTGCTTTTAAGGGGACACAGGATAATAAATACACTGAAAAAAAAATTATTTTGACAAAATTCGCTAAAAAATGTCAAGGACAAAAAGCAGCACAAAGTACTTTTGAACCCGTGTGTATGAGAGACAGAAACACAGAGAAGCACATCACACCCACTGCGCTCTCAGGGTCTTTTATTGATGCTACGAGGTGATGCATTAAAACCTGAAACACACACACACACAATACACAGGCCGATATAAACACTGCAGTCCTTGGCGCACGCTAACAAAGGACATGCAAATGCACATTAAAATTCCCGACACCTTTCGACAAAAAAAGATGTTTTGACTGCTTGGGAAGCTTTAATATGGAGGATTAAATCTCAAAGTTACACCGACTTTAATTCTCTGTGACGTGCTAAAACTAGCCAAATTTTTTTCCTCAAGTAAAAGTCACAAAGTACAGCTTCAAATTCTTCTCTCTTAGCAGGCAAAGTAGAAAACATATGTATAAACTCTTACATTTACCACAAGCATGAAAGTAAAAGTTGAAGAAAGACTCAAAAGGAATGAAGAAATGTAGGAAAACTATTTAAAGCGAAGGCTAAGTAACCGGAGCCAAATGTTAGCTAGCTAACATTCTCTGACCATAGAAACTAGCTGAATGCTAATCACTAGCTGTGACAGTACAAACTGCTGTGGTAAATACAAAGTGTACGTAGCACCATGGAAATGTGTTTCAAGTCTCATTCTCACTCTCACATCTATTAAAGGTTTGTTAGCATGCTAATGACTATGCTAATAACTATGCAAAATACAAACTGCCATGATGAATACAAAGTGTACGAAGCAGCAGATAGATTACAGTCAAGAGTATTAAGTCTTATTTTCACTCGATCGCACATCTGTTTAGACATCCCTTAACCCCTCAAATATCACTCGAAACATGTTTTGTGCTTAAGGTTTGCTTTTTTAATTCTGGCTAACAAGTAAGGGTTGCTTTAGTTTATAGCATACCGTATTTACAGATTCCATGCTAATATCTTAAGAGAAAAATTTGTTTGTGATAGAAAGATGCCGAATAGTTTACCTAGCGAAGTCTGCTAGGTTCTTAGCTAACTTGCTAACTAGCTAGTGATCAGTAGCTAGCTCGGCATGTCAGCTAAGTGACTAAAATCCATTCCCCTGCATCAAAAATTACATTTCAGATCTGACAGTATTTCCAGCTGTAAGTCAAATCACAAGTGTATATTCATATATGTAATATTAATATCATCTTAGAACAGGATCATAACACATCACCCTGTTGTTAATTCATTTCCTATTACAGCACACCACCAAGTGTTTTATTCCTTACTTGGTGAACCACTGAATGGGACACGAGCAACAGATTTATCAGCATTATCTCATCTAGAACTTCTGATATCTTTTTTTCCCCTTTTTCAATTAAAAAAAAAGTTGAAAATGTTTTTGTTTCATCATTCAGAGTTTTCATTAATTCAAAATTATATGTGATGGATGACTGGCTTTACTTCTGGCTTTTAGATCATAGTTTACCATTCAAATTGAATCTTTATGTATTTCATTAAGATATAATTACTGTAGAGACAATTATTATGTGCAGAATGACAACGGGCATTAGTATTAGCATAAGCATTGTTGAGGTTATCTCCATTGTTGAGGTTATCTCCAGAGTATCTCCAAGTCAGGCACCATGCACCACTGGATTCATGGATGTGATATCACTTGTTTCTTGAAAAATAACCCTCGAACCCCTCATCACTGTTCAATATCTCTTTTTTTTAATGACAGTCAGTCACAACAACAGTCTGTGATGTCATTGTAGTGATAATAAGACCCCCATAAGATCTCAGCTGGTACCAGTTCATTGGTTCTCCATCCCCAGTTTCACAAAAACTGAGAACCGAATCTTTGCAGAACAGTTTGAGATTAAGCCCCTGGATCCCACCATGAGATTGATCAAGTTGATCAGCACGCACAATAAAAGACTTCATTACCCGGTCCATTATATATTGCAGCCTTCTCCGTTATCGATATCCCAAAGGCCAATAATATTACGATAACATTTAACAAATTATACATTCTGCAGCCTTAATTTCCCAAACTGCCATTAACCTCAACCTCATCAAAGCCCATAGAAGAATCTCCATTTGCAGTGTAATAGAGGAACAGAGGGTGTAAATTGGATTTCCCTGAACTGATTAATGATACCTGGAAGTCGCACTTTGTTCAAAAGCCTGCATGGAACAGAAAGTTCATACAGCAGATTAAGTTCTCAACACCTGCTCATTTGCATTTCTGTTGTAACAGAATGTGTGAGTTCAAGCTCAGTTTTTTTCAAAATTCTTCACACGTCTCTGTAGTAGAGATGTAACCGAACACATTACTCACGAACAGATGAATGAACAGATGAACAGGTTCTAAACAGATACAAATATCCAGGTTTTTTTTTTTAGTCTATTAGTGGTTTGCTCCAGTGGGCATATAAAAGCATATTCTACCATTCAATAGTACTAAACTGGCCTAAAATTTACTAAAGAACAATACTAAAGAAATATCGTTGTGCATGCTTTTCGCCATTACTAAAATCTTCCTGGAAAAATCTTCCTTACATTATGAAATGGACCCCATTTTGACTCACCGCAGTACTGCGTCCCTGCTTCGTAGTAGATTCTGTACTTTTCTGAATTTACTGGAATGTAACAAACCCCAAAAAATAAAGTAATAAACAATCCTTCCGTGATTTGAGAAAGATATTGTTGATTTGAAAAAATAGCTCTCTATCTTACTTAGTCACATTAGACAGAAAGTTTGATGTAGTTGAGGTTGGGGAAGAAGCATAATATGAATTAAAAAAAGGAAAAAATCCCTTTGTGTTTAGGCCACACCCTTTTCTCATTTTAAATTTTTTTCCCCCCACAAAATACCACAAAGAATAGCAATTTGCAAAACTTAATTCAACTTTATTTAACTTCTGAACTTTTGCTTTTTTCAGTTGGTAGATAACAGTAGCTATCATGTTTGTGATTTTTACGCCAAATTGCTAGTTTTGGAAAAAAAAAAGCAAGTCTGTAGAGGTGTTTTTTTCTTTTTTTTTTGGGCTAGTTGGAAAATACTCAACAGCAACCAAGATCTTCTAAATCTGATGAACATATGTTATGGCAAACAAAGGGAAAGTGAAAGTACAGACAATGTATCTATGATATACAGAACCTTTTATGTTGAAATATATATTGTAAAGATTTGTAGAGGGAAAGCAGATTTACAGAGTTGATCACTACTGAGCAGTGAACCTTTTTTCCATGCAAAGGGATCGTTTCAGATCTTTCTGTGCAGTTTTTGAGATGGTTGAGATGGAAATTTTGCTGAAAACTGGCAACCATTATAATAATCCTACTAACAATATTTGATTAGATTTACTTTAGTTTTTGGGTTTGTTCCATTTGTTCCATTTTTCTTTCTGATGTATAAATATTCTCTGCCCACTATCTCCTTTTAAAAATGCCTCTTTCATATTCTCTCAACAGTTTTTGGATGCTCTCAGCTGAAATATATTCAGCTCTCCTGTTTTTTTCCTCCTGATGTCTCTGACATTATTCTCCAGAACTTAGCCAGCGAGATGCTTTTCAAGCTGTTTTCTAGAGATTGTCCTCATTTTTTTTTTTTTTTTTTTTGTAGATAAATTGTAAGATAGATACATTTTGCTTTTTTTTTTCAAAACAAAAGTTAGGGGATACAAACTTTTGCACTCAGCAGTCTTGAATAAGCCACAGCAGTGCAAAGTTATGACACTGTCTTCTCTATTCTAGCCATTCTTGCTAGCGATGCAGTGTAAATCATTCATTGTCTCAAATTAACCGAATTCTGAGATATATCAAAGCATATGTCTATAACTTTTTTTTCAGTTTCCTAATACCAACTGCAATACACATGTCGTTAAAAAGAACTTATGTTCGACAGGTCAAACATTTGACACACACATCTTCATATATACAGTAATAGTGATCACTGAGAATAAATGAACCAGAAAAATGTAAATCAAACCTTGAGAATATGAAGTGACAATGTTGGGCACACTGAATGAAACATGAGCGCGTTGATTGGGATGTGCGAATGTGGAACGAAACATTGATCAAACGTACTGGAATTAAGTGGAAATTAATGAACGACATTAGTCATTAGTCTGTGGAATAAATCTCCGCTGGATCTCAAGAGGTAGTGGGGGATTTATTATTAAAAGAGAAAGAATATGAAACTCTGCTCTAGGTTTTCAGTACTTGGAGACTCTTTTTGGTTCCAATCCCAACATCCGATACCATGCTATACTGTGTTACGTAAGGCTTGCGTACGTCATAGCGCTAATGACCAGACGACACAAAATGGACGTATTTTATGACGAATGGAAAGAGTGCAAACTATATGAAAAATAGCAAGAAGAGGAACTACAGCATCTTCCTCCAATACTGCTAACCTGAAAGAATATCTTAAACATGAAACTCAGCACAAGGAGGTCATTGCTAGCAAAAAAAAAACAAAAAACGACTGGCTAAATGAGAAGAAAATGACCACAGACAATGCTAGGTGACTGAATATCAACTCTTAGCCAGTATGTTGTTCTTGAAGATCAGTCTGTATTGGTCATCAATAACAAGGGATTCCGACATAGAAAACAAAAACGTACTTTAATTTACTTTCAGCTGTACAGAAGTTATAACGAATGAGCCTAGAGCCTCTGTGAGAAACATAAACAGAGCTAAATAAAATGTTCCATGATGCTCAAGATGAAAAAAAATGCTATTCAAGGCTCCTAGAATATTCCTCAAACTCACATCTGAGCTACACCTACTGAGTTACTCATGTTCTGTAAAATGTGAAGGTTTTTTGAAAGCACAATCAATCTAAAAAGTTAAAAGTGCACTGGATTTGGACTCTACAGAAGGCCAGGGTGGAATCCAGCATCACCTCCTCCTACACGAAAACCCTGCCTCTGCTTGTGCATTGTTTAAAATCTGCACATCGTGACACACTGGCAACTTTTTGAAGGAATACTGCCAAGAACCGCTGCCAAGAACATGGGTTTCTGGCAACGATTATGAACTTCATAACAGAATAATGAGGGTAATATTAAGCTGAAATGATGACACCGTGAAACTTGTGTAATGAACACCCCCAAAACACTGGTCAACTTGTCAGCTAGTCAGCTATGTTGCGATTTGCTATTTGCTAGCTAGCTGACTTGGCGTGTTAGCATTTCAGGACCTTTCATTTGCATCAAAAAATAGTGCTGATCGCTTCATTTTCATTTCCATTTCATTTCAAAATTGTCAGAATTGTTACATTAAGGCTTAGGAGAAAACAGCTCCATTGGATGGTGAACATTTTTTAGATTTTTTTTAAAAATAAAAATAGTTACATTATGAAATGGAAAAACTGATTTGTCAGATACAGAAAAAAATAATAAATTTCAAATTATAAGGCCCTAATTGTCCTTAATGGCCAAGTGCTTATGTATTTTTATATCCATTACCTGACTTGTGCAAGTCAAGCACCACTTGTTTCCTTTTTTGTTGAAGGTTCTTTGGATTTTTTTCTGTGGTAACGGATGACAAAGAGATTTTACAAAGAGATTTTATTTTATTTTTAGAGATTTCATATACAACCTTATAGTTATACCACAGAGAAACAGGACATGGTTCCTGTGAACTGAGAACAAATGAAAACTCATACTGAAAAAGTGGTTCAAAAGTGGTTGTTTGAGTGGAAAATCTTTTCCATTTTTCCATCTAAAAACAAGAAGGAAGGATTATTTAGTCTACTACTCCATCTACACGTGACAGCTGACTCCACTACTTTATTTTCTAGTTACTAGTATTAGTGCTAATCTGTGACTCTCATTACATTTTCAGAACATTTTCAAAACACAGTTTTCTAGATCAGGGTCTGTAATCACTAACACTGGCTGGTTTAAGGGAAAAAGTTAACTCATTAAACAAGGGGTGTTTTTTGCAAGTAATAAACAGATCTTTATAGCACTAAAAGTAGCTCCAGAATCCACAATAACTTACACATTGTCTTAAAATATAAATACCAAATCACAAAATCTCATAGTTTAAACATCTTCAAATCTCAAAAGCTTGAAAACTTACAATCATCAACATTTCACAAACCTCAACAGCTTACAATCTCAAAGTCTCAAAATCTTAAAATCTCAATACATTAAAATCTTAAATTATTAAAATTTTTCAATAATTTTAAATTTAAATTTCACATTTTTTTTAAATCTTACAATCTCCAGAATCTTAAATCTTAAAATCTCAAAATCTCAATAATCCTAAAAATCGCCAAATCTTAAAATCCAAATATCTTAAAATCCTAAAATCTTAAAACCACAAAATCTTAAAATCCTAAAATCCTAAAATCCCCAAATCTTAAAATCTTAAAGAATAAAAATCTCTAAATTCTAAAATCTTAACATCTTACAATCTCAATAAATCTTAAAACCTATAAATTAACAAAATCTTATAATTTTAAAAAATCTCAAAAATTAAAAACTTTAAAAATTTAAAAATTTAAAAATCTCAAAATCTTAAAATCTCAAAATCTTAAAATCCTAAAAATCTCAAAATATTAAAATCTCAAGTACCCTTTTTTTCCCCCTAGGCAGATCAGACTCTCCAGTAAAATCTCAATATCTGTAACACTGCTTTGGTGAAGACAGTTGGCTAATGTTGAACATTTTATTTAGAATTTTTTGCGGAATTGCAGGATATTTGGCACAAAGTCTAAATATCAAATCACTGCCTTTCTTGCAGTATGATTTCCACCAAAGCCTGGAACTGAGCCGGCAGCCAGGTGGAATGTCGATAAAACCTGTCGATATGCTTCACGGTTAATGATGTTAACTCAAATATACAGACGGAAACCTTAACTAGTTGCCCAATTTTATTTTCTCTTCACTTTTAATATGGAAAAAAAACAAGACAAAGCCCGAAAACAGGTATTCTCCAGCTGTTTCTTCATAAAGCACATTTCAGACCCATTTCACAGCATTTGGACGAAGGCTGGAAAACAGCTGCTGCTGGCAAGCCATGCAATCAAATGATGTGAGCGATCTTTCTTAACCTCACTGTCAGAACTGCGAGGGTTTCGCATCGATTGTGGAGCTATTACGAGACGCAGTCGGTCATATCGCCCTCTGAGAAGCAATACCTCCGGAGATCGTTTCTCAGCCTGCGTTACGCACCACAGATGAGCTGTAAACGCTCTCATTAGACATTTGTTATCTTTTAAATGTTCACTACAAATTCCTGGTTACTCTCGGGTATGGGCTGCTAATTAAAAAGCTGTTTAATTACATATTCGCTAATTCTGTAATGAATTTAGAAAGCATCACACATGTACACGGGGTTTGATTTAGGGTTTCGCTCATTCGGAGGCATCAAACTTCCCCCAAACTTTCAGTGAATATAAACAGCCAGACTCCCTAGTTGATGATTTTCCTATAACAGCACGCCATGCTGTGTTTTAATAAATGATAAATGAGGGCTCAGGTGTAAACATCTGTTCATCTCAGCTATCCAATCCTGTTAATAGCACGTCTGAGGCCGCAGGGTTGGAACTCGTCCAATTCTTCAGTGAATTCTCTTCACAGGAGCTTCATGAACCGGTCTTAAGAAAGGTAGGAACTTTTTGCGCCATTAACGGGAGCTAATCACGGTAACACGAGCATCCTCGGGTGTTTTAAACTTTGCCGGATTTGTTTAATATTCTCATATTAAAATCTAGGATATATATTCTCATTCTTCCCACATTTCCTCTCATGACATTTCCTTTATCTCCAGGCTAAGATGAAAATGATCATATCTGAATCCATGTGACATAAAACATATGAGGTCCATTTTTCTACACTGACAAGCGACTGCTCATGCTCGGGACATTTATAACAGCAGATCTGCTCGGTCTTAGTGGTACCATCTGCAGCTCTAATGAAGACCCAGCTACAGCAATCATAATGTATTAGAGCTCAATGAGGAATCTCTTCACCTGCTAAATTCATCTGTGAGTTTAGAACTTAAAAATAGACACATTTAACATCCACCGACTTGCTTGCAGGACTTAGGCTGTATAGATGCGTCTGATCTCGAGCGGAATTACTCATCATACGGATAGGTGAGCCACGATCATTTATCATTATGATAGATGGCTTGGCTGAAGGTGCCGCTGCTGTTTTGTCCTCATTAACACAGAAATATTGGGAAAGTCCTTACCTGAGTCAAATGCACTTTGCTTTTAAATCACTCTGGGTCCAAACACCTTGAGAAATGGCCTTGGCTATAGCAGCATTTGCTTAACTAATAATCATGACTTAAAGGGAAAGGATGTGCTAGCTCAGGTTCTCAGAAGGTTGTGTGCTCAAATCTCATGATTTGCCAATGTAGCGCCAAGGTTGGAGCCTTGAGTCGAGGACCCTCAACACCTCAGCTACAATACTACAGTACTACAGTACTACGACAAGTCATAGGCCCTGATTTAATAAAAAAATTAAGTGTAAAAAAAATTGTGCAAATGTCCAATAAACCCACAATAAATAAATAAATAAATAAACAGGCTGACAGATAAATAATTAGAGAAATGCTGGATTAATAAATAAGCAGGGAAATAAATAAATAGAGAAATGTTTGAATGAATAAATAAATAAATAAATATATATAAATATATGAATAAATAAACCGGTAGCTAAATGAATAGAGAAATGTTTGAATAAATAAATAAATAAATAAGCAGATAAATAAAATAAGGAGGTGAATAATATAAACAGAGAAATTTTTCAATAAATAAATAGATAAATACATTTCTATTTATTTATTTATTTATTTAAAACCATGCACACTGATTTACTAATTTTATAGCATTTTACAGAGGATTTCGTTTTTTTTTTCTCCTCTATTTTCTCCCCACCGACCACATCTTTGGGTCCTGCTGCATCACTAGGCAGCATAACAGCCTTGGAGGAAAGTGCTATCCGCCGTCTTCTGCATACATAAGCTCACAGATACTCACGATTGGCTAGTGATTGACAGGAAAGAGAGAGTATGCCATCCCTCCCATCCAGATAGCTCGATGTCAGTGATGAGTTTCAGGTTCACTCTTCAGCACACGCAAATATCATAAAAAGTTAAAATGTGGTAGCTAACGTAATGTAATAACATCATGGTGAGCTAGTTAGCTAGCTAGGTGCACTAATACTGACTCACAAGGAGGAAACAAACGAGTATAAGATTATGTAGCATATCGTGTTTGTACTCTTGACAAAAACGTTGTAAAGTCGTTGAGGAAAGTTTTGGTTATAGGCTGTAAAAATATTATTCGATTATTCTTGTTTTCGGCTTTATTTTCTTTATTTTCTCTTTATATGTTTAACCGCAAAATGACTGAGTGTTGTACTAGCAGGAGGGTAATATGATGGCTTTGTGACGTACTTTATTTTGTTTGTCAGTGTTTCCACATACAGCGAGTGGTAGTATTCAAAAGCTTGTAGTAACGCACAACATGGAGGGGCGTCGTATTACCGTAAAGCTTGTTATACGTAAACACACACACCATACGAAAATGCTTGTTTTGCGAAAGCCAATAGAAACTAGTGCTTATTTTCTTTTTCTGGTTGTTGGAAGTATGAAAAATTGAAAACTCTTGATGGGCACGAAATCTGATATTGTCCACCTCTGAGATAGTAAGTAATACACCAATTTCAGACAACAACATTGTGGAAGGTGTTTAGGACGCGGAGACAGAAACAAGACGAAATGTTACACTAAGCCCTTTGAGCAGTACACTATATGCTTGGATTGTAAACTGCTTCATCAATTACTTTGAATAAAAGTATCACAAAGTAAATTTCATAAATCTAAACCCAAGGCAAAGGAGTGCACATGCTTAGGAATCCTAGAACTTATGTTGGCACTCTTGTTTTAATGCTCACAGCTATCCTTCACACATGCCAGCTCAATTTTTCATTCTTCTCCTTCATCACAAATCCATCATGACAGAAAACAACTCAAAACACGACTTATCGTGACTAGCGGAAGTGCAGCAAGACAGGTCGCCTGCTGCAACCTGGAGCGACGCTCGACACGTTCATAAATCCACTTCGGCATGAAATGCACGCACGTTTCATACCCGTTAGATTGCTTTAATCAAAGCAGTTATGGGATGATGGGAAATGGAGAATAGGTGTACAAAAAATATAGGAATATTCATCCAAAACTACAGCGAGAGAGAGGTTTGAATCTCTGCCTAATGTGTTTATACAAACAAAAACCAACTCCCCAAGGTTAGCGTGTTCATAATTATGCACACATTTTGCACTCGTCTCAAAATATCACCCATTATATGCAAAAAAGTATGCAAAATACATACTCATTCTCATGCAGCTGTGTATGCTTAGCGATGTACTGCATGCACCATTCACTCTCCAAATCTCTGGATTTACATCAAAATAATCAATAATTAAGCAATAAAATAAAAAAAATTCAAAACTAAACAATCAATACCTTTCAAATAATTAATTTTACAATGTTTTTTTTTTATGCAAAATAGAATACGTATGTTTTAGGAGTTAAAAATGAAAGGCAAGATTAATCTACTGAAAAGAAACGAAAAGATAAAAAGAGTGGGTCTAGAAGAAAATATTTCTAGATAATACTGAAGTCACAAACAGAAATGCAAACTTTTGAACTGGTATCACTTGTTTTTTTTTTTTAACTAATAATATCCTAACATGCATTTTTGCCATTTTGTTACTTAATTAGTAAAGAAACATGTCAAACCTAATTAAAAGCATTTGTAGGATATGAGATCATTCAATTATGACATTAAATTAAAAGTTGTTGTGGTCTAAGGGTGCGCAAACTTTTGCGCTCAAGAGTACTGTTTTGAAATATCGCTGGGAGATGGAGGGATTGTGAGAGAAGTGAAAATTGAGTCATATTTATTTATCTAAGATGAAAATAGTAACATGATGTTAATATATTCACTGATTTGTAATTTGTTTGGTGGATTTATTTAACATTTAACTGATTATTAACGGAATTGTTTAATAGATTTACTTACGAATTAACTGATTAGTGTAATAATAATTGATTTATTACTAAATTGCTCAATTTGACATTAATTTGAGTATTAATTGACTTGTGTAATTGATTTATTTAACATTTTACTGATTATTAATTAGAATTTTCACAATAAAAATGTGACATAGGTTCTTCTGACCCGAACATAACGTAAAGGTTAAGGACGCTTGAGGAAGTCCGGGCCGTACCTTGATGGCCGCTGAGGCGATCTGGAGGTGGTGCAGTTTCCTCAGCGTGCTGTCTCGGTCGATGAAGTAGGAAGCAGCGAGGTGATGGAGGGCCTCGAGTGTCAGCGTGCCGTTAGCGGCTCCGCTGTTTGAATGGGCTTCGCTCAGCTTCCTCTTATCCACGAAAATGGTCAAGGACTCCTCACCTGGACGAGAGAGAGAAGTGAGAGCTGTTAGTTCACACGCCACTGAGCAGCTGAGCACCGACTCTCTCTCTATCCTCGCCTCACCAGTTCTCTCTAATCTCCAAGCATTTTGTGGGTCTCTATCAGCTACAGTTTGGTGAATAGTCTACAGAGAAGCAGCAAGACGAAGTAATCAGGACAGCACCATGAAAGCTGGGGTCCTGCACTGATTTTAACACACTAACCAATATCCTTTATCATGCTACATTATGTGTTATATACAGAATGAATCATCTGAGAACATGCTGTAATAGGAAAATAAATCAACGATGGGGTGGTGTGATGAAGCGGAGTTCCTCTCAGCACCGAGAAGTTGATTATTTTCCACAGCACATCCTGAAGTGTATCATTCCTCTTAAAGCAAAGCAATTTGCCAACGACTACAATGTTTTTGTTCATTAAAGAACAGCACATCATACTTTTTATCCGTTTATAGTTACAATTAATGTTGTGGAACATCCACGAGACAAATAGGTTACTGGTATCTTTTATCTTCTGAGAAGGTTAGGCTGTTATAACCTGCGTAAAACTTCCTGAATGCTCTAATCTGTTAGATGGAATGTTAATAATCGTTAACGCTAGCTAGAAGTCTAAAATAAGCTAGCTTGACATGTCTACGATTTGATGAAAAAATTGATACACTTAACCTGGGTCTTGTGTAGACAATTGAACAATCTGAACTGTTTATAAAGAGTACTGAAATGTGTGATCGCCAGATCATCGCTAATTCATCAATTTTTCAAACTAAAACGGTTCTTTCACTCTTTTGTTGCGCTTTCTTTTCATCAAGACTCTTCTGGCCTAGAAACCCCAGCACACCGCTCTCATTTTTATCACTCGTCTGTGAAAGGATGAAGGAGAACAGGAGGCAGTTCGACCGCCGGAGGGTTTTTGTTTGGGGAGAATACGTTTCGGAGAAAAAAATGACTCCAGTCAGGTGCTGAATTGTCTGGAGATCTAAATGGAGCCCAAATGAGGGCACAGGAGGTGCACTTAGCAGCTGAGATATCGATTGCGGGATCATCGTGGTGAGTACTGTAATTATTCTCCGAGGGAAATGCAGTCATTGGGTACTGACAATTAGAGTACAATAAGAGCCACAAGGCCGTCATCACACACTAGCAGTGGCAGACAGAGTGAACGATGTCGATAACATCGGCAGGTTGTGTGATATCACTTGACCTCTGGCATATTTTCCATTTGTACCCAGACCTTGCATACTTGTACAAATAATTTTATCCAAAGTAATTAGCAACACTGGAGAAATGTCGTGAAATATCTGTTTAGACTTTTTTTTTAGTTTGACTTGCTCCCTATATACAGAGGCTGTCTGTTTAATTCAAGCTCCATTGCACATAAATAGAGGATGAAGGAACACATTTAGGACTAATCATTTGAGTGAAGTTAGGGTTGCACGACTAACAAAACTGGCTCAGGACGCCGCTGTTGAGGTTATTTTATTAGTGCAGATAAATGCTGACCAACTACAAAGAACGGATTTCAGTTAACAGCCATCCACAGGCTACAATTTACATTTCATGCTTCAATGCTTTTTTAGGCTATACTGTAAAAAAAAAAAATCAGTGCAATAAATGTGCAAAATAGTCAACGTGTGTCATGTTACACTATTTAGGGATGTCCTAATTCGTAAAATGCACTTGTTTGGATGGCATTCAGCTAAAATCACTGATTCTGAAACTGAGAATGCGCAGCATGGAAGCTCATGTCCGTCAACAGAGCTCCCTTTATAGTTCAACGAGTAGCCTTGCTTGGTGTCTGGAGGTTTTTCCAGGCTTCAGAGCTATTCATAAGTTGCACAAATTACACAAACAATGTAGAGTTTGCTGAAAAACAGAGGCACTGTTTGACAGCTTGACAATATATCATGCCAAAATGTATGCTTAAAGACTACCAGGCCATTCAAGGGCAATATTAAATACATAAAATGACACTATTAATTAATTAAGTATTAGTAGATGTTTTCATATGGAGAGCATCTTAGGAGACAGCATGTTACTTATCTCAAGAGCTACATATTTTATGGATAAAATTATGAACAACACATAAAATGAGCCATAATTGCAGCAGATGAGTGCTCGGGCAGGTTATCCATTAGCCCGTGGGCATGCTTTTTTTTTTTTTTTTTTACAGGAGCATCTAACGAATATTAATTAACAAAAACAATTCAAAATAGCAAATGAAAGCAGGATAAAATAGCATACATCCTGCACACATATTATGATTTGAAGGCAGTGGTCCAGACACTGTTGAAAACCCCATTCTCAGGCCCTTCTACTCAAGAAAAACCGACAAAAACACACACAGGTGATTTGGAGAATGGTGAGCTCAGGTGCGTAACCCGACTCTGAATACCTGTAACTTTCCCTACGTAGATACTGACATCACTTTTGGGCTCTAACTCTAAATTATATGTGGGCATAGCAGCACGTAAGCTACATTAACTGTACTATTAAGTCCATAAATATAAATCACTTCATTTGTGTGAGTTTGTTCGGTCATTAGTCTGAGTGTCCCTGATGGAGGTTAATCCATTAGCGGTGGTTATTGCTTTCTGAAATTAAAAGCATGGATATCAAATGACAAAAAAAATGTGTTATGTAGTCACGTTAATGTCCAATCTGACCTCATTCCTGTTAGCAGAAAATGTTCTGTCATACCAGCATGGACTGATCTGAGAAGCATTACCCGTCAGCTAATCAACGTCAGCATATATATTTTCTCCCACAGCAGGGAAGAGATCTGAAAGAATCTATTGATGCTCTCTGTATTTGAACTAAATTAATGTCTGCCCTCCTTTTTTTCAGTCTGTCCTAATAGTTAAGATATGTAAAATGGTTTCATTAAATTGGGCCAACAACCTATTTGTAAAACAAATCAAAACAAAACAACTAATTTTTGCCTTCTCGAAATGCTAGTAGCTTTCAAATTATTAGTTATAAGGTTGTTCATAATTTACAGTTATAAACAAATAGGTCGTAATATGTTATTTGTGTGCATATATGTGTAATATACAAAGAAATGCAAGAATACATTAAAATATAAATATCATCTATAAGCTATGACTTCATTTATTGTCAGTATAAGTTATTAAAAAACCCATGTGTGTATCTATGACTAAATATAATCCGGAGTGTGTGATGAGCACTACTTCTTTAACAATTCATAATGCATAATAGACATATATAGACAGCTATAAAGTGGTGTCTTTTAATAAATAATTATTACTATTATGAATTTATTCATGGACCCTTATGGAGTCGTAATTTTTATATTACCTAGATTACTTTATTTCTTCACGATTTTTTTTATAGCGCAAGCGTTACTTTTCATTATGCTGTATAATAAAATCTTAATCTTGAATATTAAAAACAAGCTGGTGGGGAAGAATTGAAATGGCACTTAATGAAGTCTGGGAGAACGATCACGTCTGAAGCTCCACCTCCTTCCTAAGTAACTTTCTATGAATTCCCATCTCTCGCTATCTTTTCTAGTAATTGTGCTGTTATACAGAAATTAATCAACAATGCATGTATTTCTCTTATACCTCCCTTTCATTTGTTTATATTTACATTTTAATGTTGTGGAACATCCGTGAAACTGTTAGCTCCTGTTATCACTTACGTTATAGCAGCTATAAACAGCTGTTCCATAACTAGTCTCTTGTTTTTTCGCTTTTGAGGTTAAAAAAAACCCCGTAGCTTGTCATGTGACTGAGAAACCACAAAGTCCTAAAGAGTTTCGTGTCAGCTTTACCGCTAACTGCTACCAACTACGCTGATACTGGAGACTCCTTCCATAAAATGTTTTAAAAACACCTCCTCATAGAAAACGCCCACATTTCTAGACTGTTTATCTGGAACATCTGTGATACAAGTCTGTAAGTTATACAATAATGCACTAGAATGATTTGTGATATTACCAGTTACCAGTTACTGTTATTGAAATACAAAATATACAAACATGATGAAATTAGTCTTCATAGAAACCATAGAAATCTTGTATTAGTTTTTGATATCCATGGAAAATAAAAAAAAAACTCTTTAAATGATTTATAAGAAAACCAGATGTTCCACCCTTCTTACCTCCAAGAGTGGCTGAGACCAGGAAGTGAGTGCCATACTTCTTGATGATATTGTCCGTGATCATCTGCAGGCTCGGCCGTCGCCCCAGCTGCCTGATGTTGCGCACAAAGTCGGGGTCTAAGGGCACTGCTTCCTGCCTCTCCACAGCCAAGTTGTTCACTTTCCATCGGCCAAACTCCCTGCAGAACATCACAATATACTCTATAATTCACTAAATATACAGGGTCTATTGGAATTGGCTTGGCACTTCAGTGAGAATTAATAAAATGAATAAATTCCCCACAGAGCATAACAGAGAGACCAATTTTATCACCTGTCTGTAAAAAAAATGCTGATATTATGGCTCCATAAAAAGATATTTTTTTGCACTGAATGTGCCCTCCTTTTCAAATATTTTGCGTGTTTGTATCATTAAACTTGTAGTTTTTAAAGTTTCACAAATGTGACACTCTTTTTTGGCATGTGGTCACCAATTTCTGGTCTGGTGTTGACATGATTGATCACATAACGGCTGCAGATTTGTCAGCTGCACATTAACGCTCCAAATCTACCATTCTATCATGTCCGAAATGTGCTTTATTGGATCCTCACCTGGTAAGTGGTGAGGCCATTGAACTCCACTGAACTCACTGTCATCCAGTCAAGTCAAGTGGCTTTATTGTCATTTCAACCCCATACAGCTGGTACACTACACACTGAAATGAAATAATGTTCCTCCAGGACCATGGTGCTACATAAAACAACACAGAGCTACATGAGACAACACAGACCTACACAGGTCTACGTAAAGTGCACGTGTGCAAACAGCACACAGTCATGTCTGAGACGACTTTGTGCTTTGTACTATGGTTTGAAGTAGCCATCATAAGATGAGTAAATTGTAGCTATATAGGGATGTACGTGCCGTGGGCAGCAACAAACCTCAAGAAGTCATGGCATTCAAACGATGCTTGACTGTTATTAAGAAAGAAAACATTCCCCACACCAATACACAACCACCACCAGTCTGAACTGTTGACACAAGGCAGTTCCGGTATTCTTGCTTGGTTAAACCCAAATTCTGACCCTACCATCTGCAGCAGAAACTGAGATTCATCAGAACATGCAAAGTTTGTCCAAAGTTTGTTAATTGAGCAGTTTGGGTGAGCCTGTGGTCACTGTAGTCTCAGATTCCTGCTCTTGTCTGACAGGAATTGAACCTAACGTGGTCTTCTGCTTGCTGTAGCCCATCTACCTCAAGTTATAAGGTGTGGTGCTTTCTGAGATGCTTTTCTGCTCAACACGGTTGGAAAGAGTGCTTATTTGTGTTACCATAGCCTTCCTGTCAGCTTGAACCAGTTTGGCCTCTCCCCCCTGACCCCTCTCATCAACAAGTCACTTCTACACACGGAATTGCCCCTCATTGGATTTTTTTTTTTAAGTATACCATTCTAGTGTAAACTCTAGTCACGTGTGAAAATCCCAGGAGATCAGTAGTTTCAGAAAAACTCAAAGCAGCAACATCTGCCATGGTCAAAGTCCCTTAAATCACATGGTGATGGTTGATGTGAAAATTAACGGAAGCTCTTGACCTGTATCGGCATAGATTTGTTTTCTGCATTGTTCTTCCTAAAGTGCAAAATACTAAACTGCTAAATTCTGGCAAAAATATATTGTCGAGACTTCTTCAGGGCCCAGTGAAAAGCAGAGGATCATGGGATGAAAACATGTACAGCGCCCACAAGAATTTGACTTGGCGGATCACTGCCAAAACCATTTTGAACACACGAATCATAATCACACATATCTAGAAAACGTATGACCGAACAAACCGGTACACCGTAAGTGACAAAGTGCATCTATAGTGTAAGATAGCGAGCCGTTAGAAATGAAAAAGCAGCGTGAAATGAGAAAAGGCCACAAAAGCAATCAGCACACAATCTGGCTCTCCTTTCCACCTCCTCCTGTTTATACCACTTCTGTTCCACACTTCCCCTGTACACTTGGCCGACACAGACAAAAACAGTAGGTGGGATTTGATTGTGCTGGGACTTGAAAAGGCTCAGCAGGGAGCCAGGTGCTAAACACACTGTACGGCTCTTTTTTTTTTCTCTCTCTGAAATGTAATCTGCTCAGATCTTTCTATACCTATTTTCCACCTCTGGTGTTCTGACCTGAAACGCATGAATTTTTTAAGCGTGTAGGGTAGAAGTCGAGGAGGAAGGTCTTTCAGATATTGTTTATAATCAGCAAGATGTTCCCTTAATACACTCAGCATGCATGCTTACTACGGGTAAGTCAATACATCTCTCCGTACAATAGGTACATTAATAGCTTTTCTTGCCCAGTTCGTTTTTCATGCTACTATTTGATCCACATCTTTATGCTCACCTAGAGTTATCACGCTCTACTCAAGGACCCTGATAAATTCACTTGTATAAAAGAGCAAATCATGGCAAGGATCAATTATTAGCTTTAAGAAAGCTGCTACCATTGCTACCAGTCGGCCCAATGAGAGGATGTGTAGAGGTTCGATGAATGGTAGATCTGGAAAATGGCTTACGATATAACAGTCAGAGCTAGTTTTAAAGCTTCTCGCATCCAACAGCCTTCCTTACATTCCCAAATGTACCACAACAAAAAAGTTACATGAGTGGGAGGTTTGTACTTCATCGTTGGGGGACAAACAAAGACTATGTTCATTAAAATGCAGGAATGATGCACAACTCCACACAGAGAGTTCAGGATCGAACCCTGTGAGCCACCAACACCACCTCCTACACCACTGTGCCGACTCTAATATCCTTTTTTTTTTTTTTCTTTCTGCCAGTACGGTATCACGGTAATGTCTGAGATATCACTTCATCAAGGTTGAGTTATGGATGCATGCTGGCATCCATATTCAGATCAGCTCATCTGTAAAGTGGTAAGCATGCGCCAAACACCTGATTTCTTGGCACAGTAAGCTTCTGTAAGAATTATGTAAGAACACTTTTTTGTACGTTAGTGTGTAAATGTGTTATGTCATGTGTCAGTGATATCAAGGTCTGCTCATTCGAATAGCCATTTGGACAATATATGTAATAATGCAAGATCATTTTAAAGCCATGGTGAAAGAGCTGTAGGGAAAATACATGCTTTTAACACTGTTGGCTTACAATACATTTCTAATAAGAGTTTGGAAAGGGCACATTTTAAAATTTGTTTCTTGGCCATTGGTCTGTTTTCTGGGGGATGGTTTAGAATGTTCATTGGGTGTTTTTCAGGCTGATTTTATTAGGCATTGGGGTGTTTTAGGGCTTGTTTTGATTGGCCATTGGGGTGTTTTGGGGCTTGTTGTGATCGGCCTTTGGGGTGTTTTAGGGCTTGTTTTGATTAGCCATTGGGCTGTTTTGGGGCTTGTTGTGATCGGCCTTTGGGGTGTTTTAGGGCTTGTTTTGATTATCCATTGGGCTGTTTTGGGGCTTGTTGTGATCGGCCATTGGGCTGCTTTGGGGCTTGTTTTGATTAGCCATTGGTCTGCTTTGGGGCTTGTTTTGATTAGCTATTGGGCTGTTTTGGGTCCTTTTTTTGATCGGCCATTGGGCTGCTTTGGGGCTTGTTTTGATTAGCCATTGAGCTGTTGTTTGGAGCTGGTTTTGATTCCTTATTGGACTAGTTTTCAGTTTGTTTTATTGACGATTTAGTGGTTTTTGTGCTGGTTTTCTTGCTTGTCTGTTGGGCTGTTTTGGAGTTAGTTTTGATTGGCCATTGGGATGGTGTAACTTACAGGATTCAGTGGTCTCGTGAGAATGCATTCATAGGAGTGCAAATCCAAAGAGTGCTCAGAAAAATGAGGCAAGTGTCAAACACGGTAATCAACAGTATTTCCAGAACCAGAGTGCAAATCCAAATAACAAGGCAAGGGTCATACACAAAATGGCAAATTTCTCAATAGTTACTCAAATGAAAACCAACAGCAAGATTTTACAATGATAGCATGTAACCATGTGCTTTGTATTATAGTCTGTAGACAGGAAATGAGTGTGGAATGAGGAAGAGGCTCTAAACCTCGGGGGAGGGTGCTCTCTGGTGGCATGGCAGTGAAATGTCCCAGGCAGATGTGACAGATGGTTAGTTTGGCTGGTTTTGAATGTCCATTGGGTGTTTTTTGTGCTGAATTTATTAACCATTGGAATGGTTTTGATGGGCTTGTTTTATTGGGTGGATTTGGGGTTGTATTAGAATTAGTTTTGATTTGCAAGTGGGCTGCTTTTGTTTTTTGTTTTTTTTTTTTATTGGGTGGATTTTGGGTTGTACTGGAATTAGTTTTGATTTGCAAGTGGGCTGATTTTTGGGCTGGTTTTGATTCAGCTGTTTATTTTGGCTTGTTTTTATTGGTCATTGAATTACAGAGTAGAATTATTAGAGTAGATGCATTTTCAAGTTTAACTCTGTAGCTGTTTGCCTTCATGCTACAGCTTATTATAACAAAGGAAAACAAAATATGCACCTAAAATAAAACAAAGTATAAGCGTTATATGTTAGGCTTAGATACAGTCGCGTGCCTGTACCTGTATATCTTGTAGCGCGTGGTGAAACCGTGCTGGTGTCGCTCGGAGAACTCGGTGAACTCGTGCGCGCGGCGGAACGGCCCCTTGTCCGCCAGCAGCCACGCGAGGCGCTCCGCGGCCCCTGCGCACGTCCCCGCGGCCACGAGCAGCAGCAGCAGGAGCAGCGCGCGGAGAGCACCGTGCCCGGCCATGCATCCGCGCGTGCCGCATGCCCGCCGCGCTTTCCCAGGTTTGCAACTGCAAGGTAACGTGAACGTACCTCGCGTGTCAAGTCCGCAGAAAAGCTTCAGTGATGCACGTTAAGTCAAAAACACAGCCGGTACAGGTGGTCGCATTTACAGCATCCATACAGCTTACCTGATTTTGTAGTCCTTTTCTTTCTCACCTCACTGCAAACTAACTTTTTTTTTTTTTTTAATGCACGCTATTCACAGCAATCCTCCCACTTCAGTTAAGTCCAATGCACGTAAGTCTCGAATCCGATCTGGTATCTGCAGAGTGCGCGCGAGATCCACATGCAGCGTCTTGGGAGAATAATAAAAGTGTCATATCAGACTAACATCGTCTAATTCGTCTAATCTTCGTTGTCCTCCCCAACAAATCCGACAGCCAAACAAGTTTAATAGCGCAATAAGAAACGCGCATTGACTCGAGCTGTGAGCGCGCGCGAGGAGGATGAACCATGATGCATTTGCCTTATCGCCTATCTGCAGGGTGAGAGAAGTGCACGCGCGCCTGGTGCACTTTTTGGAAACGCTCTGCATTTTAAAGGACAATCTCTCTCTCTCTCTCTCTCTCTCTCTCTCAGTGTGTGTGTGTGTGTGTGTGTGTGCATGCATTTTTCAAATCCCACATTATTGTCCTCCTTTCCTTCCACGCGCATGCACATGTTTTATATTTGGAGATCTGGTCATGCTTACATATTTCTGGGACGCATTTGACAGAAAGCATTTAAGACTTTTCTTGCAATCATCTGTTTAGGCTTTACATGATGCATGGTCTCAAAGTCTGGATAATTGGCTGATGAGTCGATTTGGCTCAAAACGTGACTGGTAACAATAACAGGATAAAAAATAACAGGTGGTGTTTTTTTGTGTGTGTGTGTGTGTGTGTGTGTTTTTTTTTTTTTTAAGTGATCCACAATCACGTTTTTGCCTTCTATTTTAATTCACTGATTAGCCTTATGACCTTTGCCCCTGTGGCCCTATTTCCTTAGGGTAATATTGTGTAGGAAAGGGTTAAAAAGGAAAAAAAAGTAATCTAGGCTATTTATGCAATAACTGAATCTCTAATTGCCTAATTCTTTTCCTTCTCTTTGATTGAATCTATATTAGTACATTATAGTGTCATATATCATTAACGTTATGAAAATTGCAGGAGTTGGCCGTGACGTTGCACTCCATTAACACGGAGAGACCTGAGCACGCTTCGGGTAATGAAGTCACTCAGTTCAGAATCACTGTTTGCCTTTTTAGGTGGAAATTAAATTCCGCCGTCTGAAGCGGCACATCTATTAAGAGGCACAGAGAGAAAGATGAGTAGAGGCAGGAGAAGAGAATAAGATAATGAAAGGGAGCGAGAGAGGAATAGAGAGAGATGGAGAGAGAGAGAGAGAGAGATGGTGGGAAAGACAGAGGGAAAGAGATGTGTGTGTTTGCGGGGGGGGGATAGAGAGATAGGGACGAGAGGGACGAAAGTGACAAGGACAAAGAGAGAAATTGTGATAGAGAAAAGGAGATGGAATAATGATTAGGATTTGGAGTTTTACTTCGTAAAGCTGTATTATAGCTTATGGCTTACGGTGCGTTATTTTATTTCTTAAAATATATTACACAAAGGGAAGCTTATGTTTGATTTATTGTTATTTATTAACACAAAGTTATCCAACGCTAACAACTGGTTACAGCAATATCTGCAACCAAACACATCCTATAATGTGATATTGCTGTGGAGAGACTTATTTATTTATATTTTTTAAAAAATTCAAAATGACTTTAGTTCAGATATTTTGGCAGCTTTCCAAGCACAAATTGCTTGTTTCAGGTCTCTTGGGTTCAAGTCAGCACTTTGCCTAATTCCCAAACTTTTTCTGATTTTTGTTTCTTTTCAGCTGTTCAGATACGGACTTGTTTTTGGTGTTCATGATTATTGTCTTGTTGCATAACCCAGTGGAAATTCAGGGCTCTTTTAATAATGGCAGGTCGTCCAGGTCCTAATGTTGAAAAGCATCCCAATATCATCACGCTACCGCCACCGTGTTTCACAGTTGCCATGTTCTGATTGGAAGATGGTTTATTTTCTTTATGCCAGACATAACAAGAACTGTATTGCCCCAAAACCTTCAGTTTTTCTTTTGTCTGGCCAGCAAACATTATCGCAAAAAGCTGTGAGGATCATTACTTTGGTTAGCAGTGGTTTCTGACTTGCTACTCCCCCATCTTTCCCATGAATTCCACATTTTCCATTTCCTCTTTCTTATTGTGTAGTCATGCACACTAAGCTAGAAAGGTCTACAATTTTTTTTTTTAAATATAGTTCTTGGGTATTTTCTCACTTTCTGAGGGAGTTGTCATGGTGCCCTTTAAGAAATGTTTCACTTCTGGGAAAATTCACCACTTTTCCAGGTCTTTGTAATTTAGTAATAATGGCTTTAACACTGGTTCGGTGGAGCCCAAATGCCTTGAAAATGACATTGTGACTCCCCCCCCCCCTTTTGAAATTTCCTTTGATTGTGCCATAATAAGCTTGTAGAACCTTTGCAGCATTTGCTTCACACTGAGAGCAAGGTTTCGTATGAGTGAGTTTTAGCTGCAGTCAGGTCTGGCTGTGTTCACCCAGCTGAATCTAATTCTCAATTAAATTTGGATAATTTGAGCCATAAATAAAAGTAAAAAGTAATTTAAAAATGTAATTTGTATTCAAAATTAACATTTTGTCTCTGGCAATGAAACCATGCAGTGTGACAAATAAGCAGTAATAGTGGCAAACTGGTGAGGGGCAAATACTTTTTCACAGTACTGGATGTGAAGTCTATAAATTGAATGTGCGTTCCATAATTTGAATCTGTATGCAAGGCTTTAAAAAATAAATTCAACTTTAAATTCCATTCCATAATAATGATGCATGAAATTACGATACAAATTTTGTTTTTGATTTTCGTCCTTGAACAAAAGAGACAAATCGAAATAGTGATATACTGATAGAAGAGGGGGAGAAAAGCCAGAAAAATAGTCATAACATGAGGGAAGGGAACGAGTTCATAGCCAAAGGGATAAAAACAAAAATCAGTGAAATACAAGTGAGATATAATGAGATAAAAAATGAAGTTCAGACTCATTGTCGTGTTGTAACCCATTTACACGTCAGCATTTTTAGCTAATATACTTTTTTGGACTTTCTCAAGAAAGTTCGTGATATAAAGTTTGTGAGCACAATTCATGCTTCCTTCAATAACGTCCAGGTCCCAAGGCAGCAAAGCATCTCTATACCATCATACTACCACCACCATGCTTCACAGCTAGTATGGTCTTACTGCAAAATGCTGGATTTTATTTAGGAAGCAAAGGAAGAGAAAAAGATATAGCAAGAATAGCGAGAAAGAAAATAAAGACAAAGATCCTTTGGCTGGTTAAGAGTTCTAGGTGAGATTTATAGGGGTTTTCACCTTTTCAGAAGAGGGGAAAAAACAAACTGCCTCATAGGGTTCCTGTTACAAAATGAACACTTTATGGTGCTTTTTTGTTTTGTTTTAGTGTACTGGGAACAAAAGAGACAAATAGAAATAAATAGTGACATAGATAGACGAGAAAAGGAAAAATCTAAAGTTTCATGAATAATGCCATGCATTTTAAAAGCATCATGCTACCACCACCATGCTTCACAGTTGGTATAGTCTTACGCTACTTACGTATGTTGCATTTTATTTAGAAAGAGAAGGAAGAGAAAAAAGATACAGCAGTTACAGTAAAAAAAAAAATAATAAAAGACTTGCTTTAAGGTTTCTTCAGCTGGTTTAATGATTCTAGAGGGGTTAAAGTGGTTTTACTTGGAACATTTTATGAAATGGAAAAACCTGCCTCATAGGGTTCCACATTGAAGCAAGGACAAAATGAAGTAAGGGATAAAATGAAATACACTTCACGATGCCTCTTTTTTAAGGCAATTGAGAGAAGAGAACAAGAACATAGCCAAAGGGATGAAACTAAAAACCTAAAATGAAAAATGTAGTGAGATGCAGAAAGAAGATGGAGAGAAAAACACTGAGGTACGGTCTTAAATATCATCTATCATCCTAAAAGGATTCTTCAGACTGCCCTCCTCGGGAGTCTTTAGACGCAGCACGTACACAGCAGAGAGTTTTTGCCTTTAGAATTTTACCTGCTTGTGCATTTATGTGAACTAAGGTTTGGAGCGTTAAAGGTCTGAGAAAGCAGTGAAGACAAGGAGAAAGCAGAGGACAGACGGAAATGACAGAGGGATAAGAAAAAAAATACAGAAAAGTGAGGAGTAGAAAGAACAAATAGAGAAAGAGAAATAGAGAAAGATACGGAGTAAGTGGAAAAGAAGGAGTGTAAGAACCGGTGAGAAAGAAAGAAGAGAGAGAGAGAGAGAGGTGAGCCAGAGAAGCAAGACGGAATTCAGGAAGCAAGAGAGAGCGAGGGGAAAAAAGAGAAAAAGAGGGAACAGAGAGCAGGAGGAGGAGGAGGAGGTGGAGGAGGGAGAGAGAGAGAGAGAGAGAGAGAGAGAGAGGAGGTAAATCAGTCCCCTAAGGCTGAAGCCTGTTATAGTCCGGGGTGGTGTGTGTACACAGTAATTGAAACGCCTATACCTCTGCACTTCCTCACTCACTCTCTCGCTCGTTTCACTTGTTCCCTCTCGTCTTTTTTCACGCTCTGTTCTTCATGTTATCCTCTTATTCGCCTCTCCTTTCTCTTACACTGGCTCTCAGTGCGCTAAAGCAGCTCCTGAAAATCAGCAGAGGGATCACTCTTGTAGATTTCACCTGACAAAATGCGAGAGAGCGGGTTTGCTTCAGGGCAACGGAGTAACACACGTGTGTGTGTTTGTGAGTGTGTGTGGGTGTGTGTGTGTGTGTGGGTGTGTGTAAGCACAAATCACAGTAGCGGAAAAGCCTGTAGGCATCATTTCTGATGCAATAGCAATAATAATAATAATAATAACAACAACAATAATAATAATATTAATAATAATTAGAGAAACATCACCATGCAGCATATCTAACAAGTTATACTTTGCTTGAAATAAAGATGACATTAAATGTTGCAAGACTGCAGCAATAGTTCAAGCATTAAATTATTTATTCTCTGGAAATTTCTACGATCGTTTGTAAAAAAGACTGGTTAAAAGGATCACGCTTACACTCTAGTATTTCATCAAAATAATGTTTAAGTTGAAATTTTCTCTAAAAAATGATGTAGGTGTATCATTTACTGCACTTTTGGATATTTTAAAGGAACATCTGCAGCTAGCAATGACACTCCTGCGACATCAGCATCAATAGGAAGCGTGACGTGAAGTACCGTGTGAAAGAGTGAAAGAGTGAAGTGGATGGCCTGGTGAATACTCAGCGCCGTGGTTAGTATTCTTCCAGTGTGTGAATGCACAGCCATTCTGTTGAACATTACGTGCAAACAGGAAAGGACTGACCAATAATGGACAACACACAATAGAAAGATCTGTTCTGTTCTTCAGCACGAGCACGAAAACTTTTTTTTTTTTTTTTTTTTTTTTAATAGAGAGCATTTCTGGAGACGCAATAAAGCCAGGAATCGTTTCTAAAGCACCCGTTGTCAATAAATGCATTACTGCGACAGTACACTCTTTCATCTCTCATCTTAATGGGTTTAGATGGATAGATGCACTGTGTCGTTGGGTGCACACGCAACAAATATGTACTTGTACCCTCTCCTATTCCTTCATTACTTCCAACCTTTTCTGTAAATGGAATTCTTGAATCTGATTGGCCAGAAGGTGTAAAGATTAATATTCTGTATCGACAGACTGTAGTTCAGATCGCAAGTTTATACTAATGCGTTCGTTTCGTATCGTTTCTATAGCAACAGCAAATCCACAGGGACTTATATGGTGGATGCTGCACGTAATCCAAACCTAAAATAAGCAATTTCGTTAAAAAAAAGTGTTGTTATTAATTAACAAAAAAACCATTTTTTTTAATTGTCGATGTGGCGATGTTTCCTGTAAGGAGATTTATGGAAGGAGTCTCCAGTATCAGCATGTTGTAACATTCACAGGAAGTTTTTCGCCACAGGAAAGTCTTCCGGAGAGAATAAATTTAACATCTTACGAACTTTGAAAGAAAAAAACGACTGTTTATAGCTGGGATATAAGTGAATATAAACAATAAATGTAGCTATAAATGGATAAAAATTATGTTGTTTTTTAATAAATAAGATTTGTTTGGAAATCGCTGTTGTATAGGAGGAATAAAACACTTCGGAACGTCCTGTTATAAGTAATATAACGTAATAAACTTTCTTTTGGTGGTAACAGTAACTCCAGTCCGTTTTTTTAAATTCCTTATGTAACACAACACTCATCTGCACACACACACACACCTGGCCTTTGAAGTGCAATGAAAGCAGAAAACAAATCAGACATGACGAACAAAAGTGGTGTTTCTAACCCACTCTGCTTTACAAAACCCAGAACGGTCAATCAAGTTATTTAGGTTCAAGACATTCAGTTATAATGTTATAATGTGCATTTGTGAATAAAACACTTAAATGTCCGTACAGTGTGTCTGTATCTTTAATAACCTCATTAACCTAACTTTTGATTTCAATAACTGAGATCTGGTGATTAGCATATTATTTAGAAACAAGCTATACCTCCTATAATAATATAAATATAAGAAGATATTTAAAAAAACTCATAAACTATCAGAAGAAAGCGCTCGGACTCCCCGCAGACAGAAAGAAGCAGCAAGACTTCGCGGGAGAACAGTTATTTAAAGGGATTTGTGTGATTAGGAACAGGTGTGCGTGATTAGTAATCAAGTCACCGTGAACAGGATGTGGGTCATGTGACAATTCAGGTGGTGTGAGCTGTAAAACTTCTGTTTTTGAGTGAGGCGACGATAAAATATTTCCTTTCATTCCTTCATTCATCTTCAGTAAGCGGTTTATCTCGGGAACACTGGGTGTTTTATCGTGTCCCAGTCTATCGCAGGGCAGCACACACTCATTCACACACTCATTCACACACTCATTCACACCTTGGCATAGCCAATCCATCAACAAGCATGTTTTCGAGAGATTGGAGGAAACTGGAGAACTCCCAAAAACATGCTTTTAGATGGAGCGAATGAGTGAAAAAAAGTGAATGAGGAAAAAAAAAAAACGTTTTCCTAAGATACTTGCATCATTTTCTGAAGAGCTCGTTAAAACTTTTTTTAACTCGAGAAAACAACTTTAGGGTCTTATCACAACCAGACATAGTCTTACTAATAAAACTATTGCCTGAACAAATTTTAGCACAATTTCCATAATATCTAAAAAAAAAAAAAAACGAAACATAACCTGCATAAAAGTTGTTTTAGTCATATTGACATACACACACACACTAATAGTAGAGCTGTAGTCAAAACCGCTATTGTCAAGTCCAAGACTAGAACTAGCTGAGATCGAGTCAAGTCTGAATCTTAAAGGAACTGAGTCAAGATCGAGACAGAAAACCACCGAATCCTTTTCGAGGCCAAGTTTTTTTTACTTCAGCTACTTGGCTTCATTTGCGTAATGCACCAACGATTAGACTGCTTTCTAGAAGAAGGAACATGGAAAAAAGAAAACATAAATGAGAGCAAGACCATATTTAGCATGACCAGTGTCCACGACCAGACAAGTCCAAATACAAATGGCAATAAATCCAAGAAAACATCTCGAGACCGAATGCGAGTCCTACAGCCCTAGGCAATGGTAGGAAGTATAAATACTATATGCTACAGTAGAAACTTTATCCAAGTTACATATGTATCTATATCTATATAACTGTAGATATATATATATATATATATATATATATATATATATATATATATATATATATACCAAACTGACATGTTGGTCCCGATCCCTAGATGGATGACTGTAGATGGTGAGGTCAAGTTCACAATGTTGGAAAAAAAACCTCAATGATTATTGCCATTGTTGTCATCTCCATATACGAAAAAGTAGAAATGTCATGCATTGTGAGTCCGTCTGATACCAAAAAAAAAAAAAAAAAAACTGAACTCATTTGGGAAGTTTGGAAGAATTAAATTGAAGGAATCAAATCACTAAAGTGAGTCATAATGCTCAGTATTCAGTGCATGAATACAGTAAAAATCTATATTAAATCTTCCTTCATTTTGTAGCTCTGAAAAGATAAATTAACTTGCCTTCATGACAAGTTAATAATTATGTTATGCATCTTTTATCTACTTTGTTATGACATGCTGGGTTAAATGGCACTAAGTGCTTATGTCATATGCCTCTAATGGTAAGAGGGATTATTTTTATTTATATTTATTTATTTATTTTTTTAAAGAAAGAGCTCTAGACTGGATTCAGCTTTGGTGTTAATTTTGCCATGTAGCTATGCAAGGTTTTCATGCACTCACTCTCACACTAATGAGATACAGTTAAGCACAGCCAGTGGTTTTTAACAATACTTTAAAATGTATTATTACACAATGTTGTGTTTTTTTTGGTCTTAATAATACTTTAGATTTGTTCTCATTTATAAATTTTAAACTTTATCAATTTAGTGAGGAATACAACACTTGGGGGGTGTGCTGTTATAGGAAATTAATCAACGGAATTTATGATCATGGAATTATTCCTGTTATCACTTACGTTATTGTAGCTACAAACAAATGATAAGACCAAAAAAAAAAAAAATGCAGGTTATCATGTAAGATATAAACTGCAAAGTGGAGAGTACTCTGCCGTAAAGACTTTCCTGTGGTGGAAAACCTAAATTTATACCATCACTGACACTGGAGACTCCTTCCAAAAGATGTTACATGTCTCCTTATAGAAAATTCACCATATCAACAATTATATACATATTTTAACCACTTAATGTGGCGCATCCATGCTGTAAATGAGCTGTTACTATAGAAACTATCATTTATTACAGTGATTGACCTTGTAGCCGAACTACTGTCAGAGCCAATCAGAAGTAAGTATACTATAACAAACATTTTACAAGTATAACATGGTTTGAATTATTACCAAAGGCATTTTTGGCATTGTTAGTGTTTGGAGATAGAACAAAGTAATTTTTGGTAAAGTAAAGTGAAGTGTTTGGAGATAGAACATTGTAAATTTGGTAATATTTTAAAATTTCAAAACTAATTCTAGTAATACTATTCTTTACAATTCTATACTAGTAATACTAATACTAATATTTCTAGATCTGACATATATGTATAGTCATTTCTAAATTTGAAACCGATACTGATTATTATTATCGTTTAGTATAGTGACTACAAGACACTACAACACTTTTTACATTTGATACTTAACAGCTATTAACAAGGATATAATTGTAGCCTAGTATAAAAACTATAATAAATAACAAGAGTATAACAATTCGTTCATTCATTCTAAATTTGGGACTTTGATCATATTCCAAACTCAAAATTAATACTGATTATCATATTGCATACACTGTAAGAAATTACAACAAATGAAGGTACACTAGTACAAAAGTGAATCAGCAAAAACATTTCTACATTTCTGGTACAACATCATCATCTTTCTATCCAAAAGCTTAGCTTTTGACTTTGACCCTCTGATGATTTTGTAGTATTAAAAATTCAAACAGATTAGCATTTACAGAAATATGAATTTCTATTTTTTTCAATCTATACTACACAGAGAGATTTCTGAAGCTTTAATGTGGCTAATAAAAGCTCAGAATATGAATCTGACACATTAGAACTAATGACTAAAGACAGTATATTTTGATCACATTTGTTCTGGTGGAACTTCACAAGCTAATCTACCATCATTAGCTAGCTAGGAAAATGGCAGTATACTGTATATAATTTCCTAACTAACCAATAGCAACTGATAGCCAGTTTTATTATCCAGGTCTACATCTTGTGAAACAAAGTTATGAAAATGTACAGCTAGACTTGCGTTACAGTTCGTGTTCATGCTGCTATGAAGCCTACACAAACACTGATGTAGTGAGAACAATGTAAACAGCCACAAGGTAATTTTCGCTCAGTGAGTCCCTCTGAAATCGCTGCGAGTCCCCAGAGAGCTTTTTCATGTAATTACTGTAAAAATTCTGTTTGCCTGCAGAGCTCGATGTTTTCTCATGTGGTGTGTTATCTGTTAAACACTCTGTGTAATTGTAGGCTAAAAAAAAAAAAAAAACTCGGCCTCTGGTACAACCTTCCCCAGTTGGTAATAAGGGTAACGTGAAAAATTTGTTGCAGCAGTCAGGTTATCTCTGACTTACAAAAATGATCCACTACATAAACAATGTTTAGATAGCAAAAGGGACGAAACGCGAGATGCTAGCTTCGCTCCGTATGATTATCTGCATAGTTCTTTTTGCACGGATCACACTGATAATTACGAATTTGTTCTTGTCCAAGCAGAGACGGCATTAATATTCATGTGTTGAGTTGAACTTTCTGCTTTGGCAGTCGTCCGAGCTGTTTGTGTACCTTTAGCAAGCTGCCGTCCCGTGATGTTAGCTTAATACGCATCATTACTTTGCTTCTCATTTCATGTGTACTGTAATTTCAACATTTAGGCTACTACAACAGTTTGCCTCAAAATGAATGAATCCATCAGCCATGTTTAGTGTCTTGCTTCTTTTGCTTTGCACAGGAGCTAAGAGGCTAATTTAGCAAACATATATAAGAGGCATATCTCTAACACTTTCATGCAAACTGCAATCTTATGCAATCTTAATCTATAATCTTATTTCTTAGCAACACTGAAGCTGGCCTAGGTTTATCTCTCTCAAAAGTTGGCTAAATTAAAATGAAAATGTTTTGGCTTATCGGGAAAACCTAATAATCTCCATTAATATAGCTTTTTATCACAGAAGTGATGTAACACAGGCATTCCACAATATTACATTTTGGTAAATATAAACATATATAATGTATGATGTGCTTTCAGATTAAAACAACGCCCACCCAATGTGGATTTGTCATATGCATGAAATCTTCCTGGCTGCAAATTAGTCCCACTCCAGCACTACTATTAAATCATGTCAAGTTAAGGCAGATTGCATGACACTCATAATCAAAAGTTTGCGTGAGCATTATTACTCTGAACTGATACAGGAGAAGGATTTGTACTGACATTCTGAAATAGATGAAGCTTATTGGTACTAATGGGAACTAAGGATGGGTTTCACTGTGTTACTGTTTGTCAGACATTAGGTTTGGATGACCATTCGTATCCTATTCGTGCTTCTGAGCACGTGTAAATTCATACACAAGAAGACTAACTAATGTAAACTAATGTATGTATATATATATATATATATATATATATATATATATATATATATATATATACCTGCTGTCAGGTTTAAATAGCGTATGTATTTCAGTTGTACACACTTTTTATATCCTTTCATATTAATACCATTAACTAAAGAAATATGAAATATGAAAAAAAGAAAGCAAGCCAACAATAATCCATACATTAAGGCAAATAAGACAAATCACTCAAGTAATGTCTCAGCGTATCTTCTTTTAATGCTGTGCAACACTTTATTAGAGCCAGCTCTGAGTGACCGATAAGTGACTGATCTGGTATGTCACAAGCTTTAGTATATACTCTATACTCCCTAGTGTGCTGCATGACTTCCTATGACACATAACTTCCTGCTTTTCCAACATGGCATCAGGGAAGCTGCATTGGTATGGCTGAACGTTCCTGAGACACTTTACTTTGATTGAAAAAATTAGCATTTTCTCCATGCTTAATGTCCCCTTTTTTTTTTCTACTGCAAATCGGCTCCAGATTTTGGCCTTTTCATATACGTGTATAGGCTTAGACAGTTGGGCGTCACAAAATGCAAATCAACTGTGCTGTACACCCTCCTGGTATTTTACAGGTAATTGTCATTCATCACCATATGCAGCATTCTGGTAATCTAGAGTTTATATGGATAATGCAGTTCCACTTTGAACTTACCAACTTTCTAATAAACAATGAGATTACATAATGGTTATAGAACAATTAGATTATCAACCCGTAGATTATGAAAATTATGATTGTGTTTGTTTGGTTCTTCAAAAATATGTGGCAAATAAGAATCTTGTTTTTTTTGCTTATTATGGACATGTTTGTGGTACATTGTTTGTACCATATGTTGCACCATCTGCTTTTACAACACGGATAGCATTGTGTAATAATAAAGGATTAGTGATGCAGCTGTGTTCTGCTCATCAGCCAGACTCTGAAAATGTCATGATACTGAAGTGGTGAAAGGCAAAAAAATAAATAAATAAATAAATAAATAAATGTTGTCACGAACCATTCATGCTTGGTGTCCACAGATTTAAGTCTGTTTTACATAAATACATTAAAGCATAATATAATAATGAAATATAAATAGTAAATATATAATACATAATTTCTCATCTATGTAATTATCTCATTTATGTAGACATAAATAAACAATTTATTTATTTTTTAATTCAGACAGCATGGTATGGCTTCTGATTAACTTTCATATTCTGGCAAAGTTAATCATGTGTAGAAAGACACAGCAATAATGTTTTTATCCCATTTGATTGATTGATTGATGCATACCATCTATATAAATATATAGATAGTCTTAAGCAAAAAAATTGGATATTTTGGGTTTTTGTTTTTGACAGTCTACACACTCTCTAATCCTATTTGACTGATCGGACAAATGAGATTGGACACAGTGTACCTTGAGAACTCATCGTCAATGTCTATTAACTAAATGATAATTGACCAACTGATTAATTTCAGGTCATAGACTACCCACTGTGTGGTTCTGTTCAAGAGGAAGACTCACATTACACCCATTTTATACCTAGACAATTAATGTAATTGTTAAAGTGTTTTGTTAAACCAGTACATCTTGACAGGGTGTACTGAGGTCAGGGCATTTCTGTAGGATTATTTGTTTGACAGCAAAATGACTCCATGCTACTCCATTAGACATTCATTATGAAACACAATTTTGTCAAATCCCATTCGGCAAACAAGACTCTTCACTGATAAACTCTAAAGGTTTTTACAGACTGAAGACAGTAATGGTAGTGTGCCCGCTTCCCAAAGAGATTTTGGCCAATTTCACCTGCTCCCAAAGTAATGCTGATAAATCCCATCCACTTCTGAAGGAATTCGAAGTAATCCAGGATGTTCCCGAAGGAATTCTGACCAAACCCATCCACTCTCAAAGGAATTCTGATCAATCCTGCCCACTCATGCAGAACATTTGAAGAATCCCACCTCCTCCCAAAAGAATTCTGAACAGTTCTGCCTGTTCCTGCAGAGCCTTTGAACAATCCTTCCCACAGAACAATGCTGCTCCCTGCTCTCAAAGAATTGCTGAGCCATCCCATCTGCTCTCAAAGGAATTATGATCAGTCCTGCATGCTACTGAAGGAATTCTGACCAATCCTGCCCACTGCAAAAGGAATTCTGACCAATCCTGCCCACTCCAAAAGGAATTCTGACCAGTCCTGCTTGGTCCTGAAGGAATTCTAACCAATCCCTCCTATTTCCAAAGAATTCTGACCAATCCCATCCGCTACTGAAGGAATTCTGACCAATCCTGTCCACTCCCAAAGGAGTTTTGACCACTCCTGCCCACTTCCACAGCAATTCTAAACAATCCTTTCCATTCGTGAAGGAATTCTGACCAATCCTGCCTGCTCCTTCAGAACTTTTGAACTTTTTTTGGGAACACCTATTCCCATAGGAATTATGACCAATCCCATCCTCTCTCAAAGTAAATTTGACCAATCCTGTCCACTTCCAAAGGAATTCTGACCAATTCTGCCCGCTTCAGCAGAATCTTTGAACAATCCCATGTTTCCAAAGAATTCTGATCAAACCGTCCATTCCCAAAGGAATTCTGCTTATTCCTGTCCACTTCTGAAGGATTTCTGACCAATTCTGTCTGCTCCTAAAGGAATTCTGATGAATCCTACCTGCAGAATCCTCCCGTAGTACCATTGACCAATCCCACCACCTCCTGCAGTTACTCTTTTTGACCAAGACAAAGCAGTTAATGAAGATGGCTGCAAGCTTCATATCTGACTGTGCAGATGAAAGTAAAACCTGCCATCTTACGCAACCTTTTTTGTTGTCCTGATGCACAGCTTTAACCATAACACATAATATACTATTTCACGCAGCACCATCTGTTAGCTGTTAACGTGAGGATGGCAGTTATCAAGCGTACTTGAGAAATTCTGCAGTACAAATGACACAAATGATCTGCAAACAGTGTATTCTGATATATTTTCCAATATTATTTAGATTTGTCTCCATTTTATACAACGTCCTCTTTGAATGACAATTTCCAAAACAACTGAGTGGAATTTTTTGATAACTGATAAACCTGATAACCTACTAGTGAACTCTGCTGTATATTACATGAAGATCCAGTTTGGTCACGCTCACTATCTCTTATGACTGAGAGCGGCTGTCTCTGTGCCGTATGCCGAACATCACCTGAGGTTCAAAGTCACAGATGTTTCACACACACGGGCACGTACAGGACGAGTCCTTCTCCTGCTTCTTTTGAGAACTTTTGCCTTTGGGGTCTTTTCAGAAATCTGCAGAATTTCAATGCGGAAGTTTTCATCAGACTAATGAAGTGAAAGCAATGAGAAATATTATATTCTTATTTATACCACAGCGCTGTTGGATTCGTTGTGACAGGATTGGTTTGTATAAAGAAAGCAGCTCTTCACGTATGTCAGTGATACTAATGTCCTGTTAGTAATACTAAATACTGGATAAATACTGAAAACATCAGCTTAGCATTTCATAATAATATATTGCTCCACAATCGGACAAGAACCATTATTTCCACAAGTACTGTTCCTCTGAAAGCTTTTATTTAGTAATTTATCATTTCTGTAATAGTCCATGATGTATCTTGGGTATCCCCAAGGTCTCATCTGATGGAAGGTCCAGCACTGTTTCTCTTGACTAATGCATTTTTAATGATAAGCTGCTCAAAGTGCTATGGAGAGGTTAGCTTAATCGCCGGCAGAGCTCTCAGGAGTCATCCCGGCTAACTGACAGAGGTCAAAAATGGCTACGTAGAAATTAAGTCCTGAAATATTGAACATATACCCTAGAGGTGTAATACACTGATATGATGATACATCGTAACCTGGACATCTGAAATAGTTATACCGTTAATGTTATGCTAGGCCTTCTATATACGTAGGATGCACGCAGATGATTTTAGCACCGTTGCTTTCTTAGCCTAGCTTACTTTGTTTAATGTTAGGGCCTCTGTTAGCACAACATTGCTTAACTCACTCATTTATCCTTCTGTAGCATGTAATTTCACATCATTTCATAGTTCTCATTCATTCACTTTAGCATAAGATATGCGGTAGTCATGAAAATCAAGTAAGTTTGGGGGAAAAAAACATTTGTATCCCACAAGAGCTCCTACGTTTGTGTAAATTTATGTCTCAGGAGACTCTCTATTATGTTGGATTATTTGATACGGCTAATGCATCAAAATCAAAGGTTCAATTCAAATTCTATAAGTTGGTGGAATATTTACAGAAGAGATGAAAATGTACATATAGGATATAGCTTATGTAATGTTATATACATTACATAGGCTATATCCTAGTACCAACAAGGCTATAAGCCTGTGCTAGGTACAGTATTGAACGCACTAAGACACTATGAGCCTTGCATTAGCATTTTCATCACATATAAGGATTAGCCGTTTTAAATTTGTTATTCCAAAAAACAAACCAAACTTAGTTTCGTTTTAAAATTTAAAGCACTTTCACAGCAGTTTTTTTTTTTAGATGGCAAATTGTCATATAGTAAAGTGTATTCATTTGACTGTACAAATTTTATTTTGGTGCATGATGCAACCAGTGTGCAAACACCTTAAGCCACAACACCTGTTACAAGGCAGATAATGGTTTCTACCTGCAAATCAACAGGAACAAGACATACAGTTTCATGCAGAACTGAATTACACCAAAATGTTCGTGATGGCTGTTGTCTAAGTTATTGTTTTGGACTAAACAAACCTTAAGCCTCAAAAGATTAGCATGGAAGCCCAAATGAGGTAGTCATTTAAGGTTATCTGCTTTTCATTCATGCTAGCCAGACATCTAGCTTTTGTTAGAAAGCTAGTACTTTTCGATACTAAACATGGCCAAGACATGCGTACTTTTGTTTACTTGCAACTAACTTTTTCAAACAAAACTCAAAAAGAAATAGCTTAATCATGGAATGACTACATCTTGTAGCAAAAAACTGGCATAAGAAAATGTGTATACACAGATATAAGAAGTCAGTCAAACTGCAACCTTGAAGATTCTGAAGCTCGTGGCCAGAAAAGTGGACAAAAGATATAGACGATTTTTTTGTAGTTTGTGAGCAGAGCATCTAAGGCTGATTCGTTTTGTATATGTATGTATGTGTTTGCTTAATACTAAGTATGTTACTAATTTTGAAATCTGTATTGGTATTGATGAGTACTTAGTCTGGAAAAAAAAAAATGAAATCGATGAATCTCCACTCTAAATTTTTTGCATCTTGATGCAGCCCATTATTTTTAAATCACAAGAGTCTCCTTTCTCCATCCAATTGATTTTGAAGCTACCTGATCTCCTCTCACCAGGAAGGTCTTATTGAGCTGCAGTCACTGGAATTAGTAGTCCTATCTACACGCTGTTCTGAGAACAATTCATCCTGGGATGCATATCTATTTTCTGTCTCTTGTATTAAGGCCTCGCTGAGGGAGTTACGAATCAGAAATCATTAATGTACCATTAACTTACCAGACCGTCTAAATAGAAGCTGCGAAAGTGCTCAGGTTCTTCATCATTTCTCCATTAATCAAATAGAAACTATTTTATTTATTTCCAAAAATGTATTGTGCTGTTTTTCTTTAAAAACGGGAAAATGGATTCTTAGTAAAACACTATTTTTCTAATCCTATCATATAAGCAATAGACATATAAGGGAAGGGATGACTATGGTTCATACTTTATTGTTGAGAACTAATAACTCCATTAAGATGTGATTCATTCAAGTGAAATATTCTCTTCAAGTCCGACTATGTCGCTCAGGTGGAACTGTGATCATCTTAAAAGCCTCAATGTACAAAGTTCTTCACTTAAGCTAATGAGAAGTTGGCGTGTCGACATCAGCACTGTCTTCCTTGTCATCCTCTCCAAAAGATGAAGAAAATCATTTTAAAAGCTGTGCCAGTAATTACCAAGCCGTCATCAAAGCAGGTACGATGTCTTACACCTTTGAAGCCTTCAGCATTAATAGGCAAGGACGAGATGACAAAAAGTTAGAAAGTGAGGTCTTTTTTGTTGTTTTAATCTATTTTAAGAAAGAGATAAAAAATCTTCTCCACTATAAACTCATCCTTTATCATTGCCAAGTCAATAAAGAGAAGCTTTATTATAATCTAGCAGCTAGTGTAGCTGCTTTGTTTGTGTTGTTTTGCAATATATTGATAATGTGATTTTGTGATATTTGCACATGCCTCTTGTCTTTTCCCATATTATGAAATCCTGAAATTGGCAAAAGAATTATATTTATTGAAAAGATTATCTTTAAAAAGATTATCTTTGTGCCAGGAAATTAAAACTTTCACTACCAACCATGCTACTATGTATGTTTTGGATATTCAAGAATAATGAATATTTGAAAAGCAATAGATATTCTTCTGTTATTAAGTAAGAAATCAAACACTTGCTGGGGAACATGCTGTTATGGGAAAATAATCAACGACGGTGAGGCAGGGTTACTGTTACAACCCTGAACCCGATTATTTCCCTATAACAGCATGTTCCTAAGTATTTTAGATCACAGATTTGCCAACAATTACAATTTTTTATTCATTAAAAACCCACAAATAAAAAAAAACACACATGAATCCTTTTTTTCTTAATGCATTTATGGTTACATTTAATGTCATGAAACATCCGCAAAACAAATAAGTTCCTGCTATCACTTACGATATAACAGCTATAAATAGTCGTTCCCTCACTAACCTCTTTTTTCCCCTCTCTCTCGAAGACAAAATAAAGTCCACATTTTCTATCATTG
Source organism: Pangasianodon hypophthalmus (assembly GCF_027358585.1). NCBI lineage: Eukaryota > Metazoa > Chordata > Actinopteri > Siluriformes > Pangasiidae > Pangasianodon > Pangasianodon hypophthalmus. The sequence continues at coordinate 30,965,159 of NC_069713.1, forward strand.
ATTTTTTTTTATTTCTCTCTCTGGTTCAAAGGCAAAGGCTTGTGTTTTAAGGTCTTGGTTTGGATGCTATTTAAAAACCTGGTTTTTCAGGTCAATACTGACTGGACTTAAGTAGCTAACTCTACAAGTATAGACCGTTTTTGAACATTCCAACACTGCACCCAGGATGACTTTCCTTCTTGGCAAAAATACACGACTAACAATTAGGAACACTTCCTAAATCATAGCAAAATTTATCCATTATTTCAAATACAATTAGTTTTTTTTCATCTGACAAACATAGCAAGTGAGGTAGAGCTGGGCCATTGAGATCAAGGGCTGAACAGTGGCTCTTTGGCAGTCCTGGGATTTCACCTCACAACCCCCTGGCATACACACAGAACCTTAGCATCGAGCAACCGTGGCCTATTATCTCAGCACTATGGCTGATTTGGCAGAGCTTTATCTCTAAGCCCAGACTGTTATTAGATGCAGAAACAATCATGGCCTGACAAACTGAAGCTGCTGGATAAATGGCTTGGCCTGGGAAACTCAAGCTGGTGTTCAGTCCTTCCTGAAAAGCTGTCTCCTGGGTACCTTTTGGAGCTTAAATACAAATCTGGGCATTTGAATACAAATTGTAACTTGAGGAACTAGAAAATTATGCTTCATTTCTATGAGGATTTGTTATTCATTGTTTAATTATTAAAAACTGGCTTTTGAATATGCATACGAGTCACTGTAGCTAGCATTGCATGAAATGAAACTTCGTCCTAAATGTAGGCAATTAAGAATTTGCTTAGTTTTACTTTTTTAATTTTTTATTTATATTTTTTTGTTCACACAGACAAAGCTATCAGGCTACATAGACTTTTTACAGATGGATGCTGATGGCACATTTCAAATGATCAATACAACATAGCTTTCCACCCTTTCTGTCTTACATGCTGAGGCAAGTCTTTCCTTTTGAAAGTATTTTCCTTTCATTTGGGCAATTCAGTGACTGCTCTGGGCCAACTGAAATTGCATTGCATCGCGTCCTGCTGAGTTACTTGAAAAGAATCTTCTGTTTCTCTCCCTCCAGGATCCACATGGTGGATCACGAAGCTCCAGGTTAAGTCCTTGATGAAAAGTTTTGGCAAAAACAGAAACCTCTTGGTCAACACTTCCTTGGTCAACTTCCTCTTTCTTGACTTTCTTGCAACACAAAGGGTAGAAGGGAATGGGAGAAGGTTAGTGGATTCTTCGGTAGGAGCACGTTTCCTTGACGTAATTTGTATACACCATTTCCTTAACAGTGAACTATCTACACTTGGCTTCTCAAGGGTTCTTTGAATTGCTACTATTTCCACCTTTATGAACTTTTCTGAATATAGAATGACTTAGAACTATTGAGGGAGCATACCAAATAAACCTTTAGGGTGCTAAGCAGAACATGTTGTTCTAAGACAGTAGCTAGCTAGCTAGCACACTTAACTTTTAGGGAAACAGGCTTCATCTTGCACCATAAAGACTTCCCTTTGGAGGAACTCTTAGGTTGGAGTTATACTTAATGGGTGACTAGAAGTACAGTATATGGCATTATTCCCCTTCGTACCTTTCATATGTCTTAAGGATTAGAATCTGTTTGCACAAGGGGGAAGGTCATTGTCAAAACATACATTGGGAAGACTTGTATACTGTCACGATAAGGTAAAAAGTGAAGATGGCAGGAGTCGAGGAGGCTATGAGAACCAATCTAAATGACTACGAATCACAAAAAGTCCCAAGAATAAAAATTGGTCAAGGTACCCAAGTATTTTTTTAAAATCTGGACTTAAAATCAGTTATTGAAGAAGTGATCTTAATGTTTAGCATTAAAAGACAAACTGCTTCAGCTGAGCAAAGTGCTGTTTCAGCACATCAGCAAGATACACTACAGCGAAACCATTCAGAACTTTAAACTTCATAAGCAGAACTTTGCAGTCAATGTGGAAGATAATAGGCAACAAATGTACCTTGAATAAAACTGGAGTAATGTTTGTTACTCCAGAAAGTTCCTGGTAATGTAGTAGCTGAAGCTTCCTTAACATCTTGCAGTCCAGTCCAAAGGTTATTATCTTTCTCATATGAGGATAATCAGATTTATAGATATTTATTACGTGGGAATCAAATGATACACACATTACAGTACATTTCAGTAGGTTTTAATGATAGGACTTTATAATGATAGTTTACCCCTTATTTCATTTAACTGAAAAAAAAAGGGAAAGATTGGCTGATGATCCAGGATTATAGAGCTACAGCAAGTACACACTGAAAGCAAGTACAATCCTGGCCTTACAGGTTACAGGTTCTATGTAAAATTCTGCATTCGAGAGTAGCCCTTTCAGAAAGGGAGCCCATTTACAAACTGATGTACCCTTAAGCATCCAAAAAAAAAAAAAAAACCTTTGAAACATGTCATGTATAAATGAATGTATAGATATTGCCATTATATTTGGATGTTGCAAAGTTACAGGGCAGCAGAACACACTTAGAGGAAAGCACAGCTCTATCCGCCCACTTCCACATACCTGAGCTGTCAGTTGCCTGCGGTTGGCTAGTGTCGCTGTGATTGACGGGGTGCGAGAGTATGCCACACCTCCCAACCAGAGAGTATGGCCAACATATGGATTAAAATGTACTTCACAAAAGTGATATACATGCCAACTCCTGGTGCGTCAAGAGTTCGTCTAAGAAACTGAGCTAATAAAGTATCACAATTCGTGTGTATCCCAAGAGCTTCTGGAAACTATTTATTTGTGAATTGTTAATGGGATTCCTCAGCCATAGCCATGATATGAGAAACTGTAACACTGATTTAAAACAGCAGCACACACACACACACACACACACACACACTCACAGATTTCAGTGTAAACCCAAAGCACTCTGGGAAATACTTCATTATCAGCTGTTTATGACAGCACACCAACTAAGAGTCTCGAACATCGGCTTCGATCTCGAGCTAGAATGTGCGAATGAGCTGTTCTCACATGGGAATTAAACCCAGACATACTGTATGATCTCATGCCAGATTCTCCCCAACCATCACATAACTTTCTCTAAATATTTTATGCAAGCAGATCTCAATCTATCAACCCAAATCCGCATTTAAATAAATAAATAACTAAATAAATAAATAAACAGAGGCTGCATTTTATTATTCTGTTATACAAAGTACATAATTATAATGGAGCTGTCAAGGCTAATATTTTAAATCTGATAGTAGGATTGTATTACACCTCTTCATAGACTCATAATCTCTTATTTGTTGTCAGAAAAAGAAGTTTAAAGGGATCTTATAATAACTCTGCTGCAATCCACGAGATAATGAGCTTTCTGTATTAATAGCTGTTATGGGAGATTTTTTTTATAAAAACAAATTTGACCATTTCAGAGGTAAAAGCCTCTTACTTGCATTTTCCTTTTATATAATATTAGACTTAATTGTTTCTTTGACATGTTTGGGTCCTATTATTATACTTCCTTGAAATTAAAAGCAAAAGTCATCACTTATATATGAAAGAAAAAGAGCCTTGTGCGTGGCCTTAATAGTAATTTTGTTGAAAAGGCTTCATTTTTTTTAAGAGAACAGACATTATCTAACTACCTAACATTAAATGTAACAATAAATGGAAAAAAAAGTACAAAGTGGAGTTGTAAGTGTAATAAATATTTAAAAAATTGTAATCTTTGGCAAATTCCTGTGGTATAAGAGGAACAAAACACGTCAGTTGTTACTTATTTTTCTAAATATTGTTGATTAAATGTTGATTATTTTTATAAAAGTGCACCCGCCCCATGTGTTGTATTTTTTGCATGATGCAAATGTTCATGTCACAAACCAATAGTAAATTATAACATTAAACCCTGGTGATTTTCACGGATGAAATTTGATCAGAACTAGAAGTTTGGAATATTAGAGAGTCGTTTTTATTCAAATGAATCTGATTCCATATATTTAAAAAAAAAAAAAAAAAGCTTTCCATTTTATTGGCAGTCTAAATTATCTCATCAGGCAGCCCAGATTTGGCCTGAGGGCTGCTTTTTATCCCCCTGTCCTCCACCCTTGTGTATCTTCTCATTACTCTGTTGCTCTACCATGACTACATTTAGCATCCTATTATATAACATTGCATCTCATAATGAACTCAATTCCTTTGTGTGGATTTATCTGTCAAGGCTGATTTGAGATCAGCATTTGTAGTTCCTCTGATAATAAACAGGTTCGGAGAAGCTGGAAGGAGATCAGATTTGTGGATCAGGCTGGAGGACTCTCCTCAGAGGAGAGCTCCTACCCTGCTCTGCCTGTCAGAAACCCCCGGAAACACGTCAAGGCTTCGTCTCTGAGGCTTAGTGCCGTAGTGCATGATATTTTCACATAATGGCACGCTGACATATCTACACTTGGTATAATCGGACAACTTCTTTGTAAGTACAAGAGGCTACACTTCACTCAACTGTGCCTTTAATCACATTGTCAGGGTCAGCGACTTAAATCCAATTGCTACTTCAATATTTAAAATTTGCATGTAATCAGACTTGATGTAACTCACTTGCATAAGTCAATTTTCTTGGTTCTTCAAGGGTTGCCGATTTTTTCTTGATAAGACGTGTTCGAGACGTGGGTTTATCTATCATGTCCTTAAACACAAGCACTTGCCTCTAAATCCTGAAAGGGATAGAAAATACGGACTGCAGAACGAGATGTTTTCTTTGCCGTCAAATGTAATATGACGTAACATTAAAATCAAGAGACAATTTAACAATAATAATTAAAAAAGACTAATTTAATTAGCACATCACTGCAAATCCACCCTCAGTATTCAGCAGCTTATAAAATAGCACTTGATCCAGCACATCCTATTAATTCACCCTGTATTTATTTAAATCACAAGGCAGCTGTTACTCCATGTGGAAAATTCGACAAAGCCAGAAAGATGCTTTATAGGATATAATCTATTTTATCGTATTTTTAATGCATGAAATAAATCTACCAATATTTTTTATTTAGAATTGTTTTTAGATAATAGTCGCTATTTATGTAAAATTTCTTACAACCAGTGAGAATCTTTTAGGTCTATATATTAAATGTGATGTTCGATAATAAGAACATTTTAAATCGAATCAGTCACAGTGGTTATCCATTGATTTGGTTCACCGCTCAGAGACCACTCAGTTAATTTCAGAATTATTGGCACCCTTCACGAGAACAGTCAACAAATTAGCATATGATTTAAATGTCACAAACAAAAATTAAATGTTAAATTATTTTAATTATTGAATTAAAATTCTCAATTTCAGTTCCTGTTGTAAAAAATTCTCAAAAACGTTTGACAAAATTATTGACACCACTAATTCTATCTTAAATGCAAACATAATAAATATCATTGAAGATATTATTATTATTTTTTTTAAATTGCTCTTAATTTCCAAGGACTCATTTTTCTTTTGTCCTTCATCCTGGCAAAAACCAAAAGCTTTCAACCCAAAAAAGATTACATGCACAAAAAAAACAGCATAAATAGTACAAGGATAACAAGGATAGATAAATGGATAGGAGAAATTATGATTACATAAGATAAATGTTGCACACAATCATTAAAATTTTCCACTCAAACACAGAGGAAAATCCTTCTTGTAAGACCTTTCATAAACAGTAGCATTTTCTTTTTATTCTCAAACTAATTTCTACCCCTAATAAGTGTGTGCATTGTTCACTAAGGTGTGAGATTAATTTCTTTTCAATCAAATCTAAAATCAATTTCATTTTCAGTATAATTTCTTTTTCCCAGACAAATATCTCTATTCACCAACCAATAAAATTTGTTTCACAATGTTTTTTTTGTCTCCATAAAACATTAAACAACCAGTAATGGGCTTGCTCAAAGTCAAAAATCATTTCATTTCCTTTTTCCAGTCCAATCACTTTCCTCTCATAGACCTCTTGTCTTTCCACAGTCTTCTCATGATTGTTTTTTCCTCCAGGATTAGCATTTAGCATGAAAAGGACATGCATGAGTGAAAAAAAACAAGCATCAGTCATGTTGAACGCCATGCACAGTTTACTGCCATCTGCTCATGTATATCACTGATCTCATTGGCCTAATCCTAATCGTAATGTTGAGTTATTTCCGACACGATTAAAATGAGATGTGGCCTGGCAGAGTGCTGATGCAGAGTCGGGTTCGCTCGTTAACACGTACACACGTTACGTGTAAATGCGAATGCAGGAGTCGAGGCTGAAAAAATTCAGTAAAAGGTCTGAATCCAAGTAATTAATAAGATCAACAGCCAAATGCTAAGGCGAGTACGTAAGTCAACAGCAATTTACAGCCATTTTAAATCTAACGAGCTCTCCTGTTTCTCCTTTGCTTGTTTTTCATCAATCCAGATTCTTTTAGAGCAAAAATTTATGAAGGATTATTAATGAATGATGTCTATCAGCAAGTACTGGGTAGAGAAAAGATTGCCTTTAGTGCCTGATGTACTGCTATAGTATAAATAATAATCACATTATTAATAATATTAAGATGGATCACTTCATGCTTTTTAAAAATAGCACGGTAAAGGAGGACGACATGGCGACTGTGCTGCAATTAAGAATATTTCAATCACCCAAAAATGTATCCCATTTTTATCTACTTTAATTTAAAAAAAAAAAACAAAAACAGAATAAGGTTCCAGAGAACCAGAGAAACGAGCCTGTATAACATCTGACTTGGACGTCCATGTCGACTCTGTTCACACTGAAATGTACTGCAGTGGACGTTTTTCATATTTGGATTCCGCAAACATTTAAGCGAACATTTTCTGACCAATCAGAATCGAGAATTCAGCCACGCTGTGGTGTAACTCAGAGTAAAATCAAAATGGTGGTTTCTTCCAACCTTTAGATCTGAAAAAAAAAATTTCAGATCTAAAGAAACGCTACATAGCTTCCGCCCTCGACCTACTTCTTCCCAAATTTTTTCCACATCCAATGAAAAACGACGTCTCCGTGATTGACACATCCATCAGTCATACTAGCATTCCAACTAGGCCCTTTTGCCCTTCATTCAGCCCTCACACACTTCATCTGTCACGGGCTCGGTGTTAGCTATGGATTCAATCGGTCATATCAAAGGTGACACTTCCTTTGGGAAAAGAACTTTTACAGTAGCCTGAGTACAATACTGCATCTCTGCAACCCCATTTTAGACTTATAATGGAAAAGGACTATTATTAAACTCCTGTTTTTTTAATAGGACGCATGTTGGATAACGATAGAAAGTCAAAAATACACAACTGATATCACGTGGACCACGTGGACCACAGTGGCATTTAATGAACTACTGGCTATTAATTGTCATAACTGTCGGATTATAGATGCCAAATGAAGTTCCAAAGCCCAGTTTAAATCTCAATATGGTCAGATTTTTTAACAACCACATTAAAATAGTCAGCATAGCAATACTATTTATTAATTATACATTACAGATCAACATTACGCCTACCATCGCTGCTATTATTTTCTCCCAAATTAGCTGTTAATACTGGTAAAGGTAACATCACGTGTTTTACACGTTTTAGTTAGATTGTCTTATACCACGAAGCGCACATTTAGCAAAGGAGTGACTTGCTGGAGGGTTGTAAAAAATAATCTGGACCCTTTTTAAGGCTTAAGATCTTCAAATTGACCATTTTTGTGTAAACTATTGATTAAACGGAGCTCTGAACTGGCCCCTCAGCGGAAAAGCAAATTGTGGCTTGGAAAAGTGTGCCATATGCACCAGGAAAAAAACAGAAATAACTGCCTCGATTCAGAAAATCACAGCTCGTGTGTATAAAAGATGGTTACTCCTCAATAAAAATCCGCTTGCACAGGCTGCTTTTTATGATCCTATAAAAACTGCCATCTGTCATGGAGGACAGGATTCGCAGTGTGAAGTGAGGAGCTTTCGAGTGTCACTTTTTCGGAAAAGTGCGACACGCATCTGCCCGAGCTTCCTGCATAAAATCTCGGAGATTTGAGCAGTGCCGTTTCTAAAAGGGATTTTTGAATTTGCATGCTTTTGAAGCATTTTATCTCGCGTGTCACATCCAAAAAAACGTCAGTGCGCTTTTACTTTGACGGGTTTTGACAATGTTTTGGAAAGAACATGGAAGTCCACAGCAAAGTAAAAAAAATATATATATGTTCAATTCCGCTTATGCCAAAAAAAGTCGATCAAAAATATACTAACGTAGCTAAAAAGATTATTATTATTATTATTATTATTATAGATAATTGTTAATAATGTAATCAAATGGATTAGTCTGAGTGCAACAGCGCCACCAATGATCATAAGAAAAAATGCACAGAATGGTACGAAGAAGCAAAGTGCAAAGCTGGGACTGATTTCTTTCTAGCCCAAACTGTAGATTCATGCAGTGACAATGTTTTTATGTTTTTAGACATAATGGTAACAGACCATCAGCAGTGACTGAGAAGACGCATGTGAAATACGGTTGAAGAATGTAAAGTAATGAGTGTACAAAAGTTGCATTATTTACTCTATCATCCCTTTTTCCCAAAAAAAATGTGTTTGGAAGAGAAACTATAAGCAGATTTAGTAGATCTACAGATGACGAAACCATAACAGAATTGTTTGGTCTGCAGGGAAACACAACATGAAGCAAGTAGAGCATTACAGATTTGAAAAAAAAAAATAGAAAGTGTGAATGCAGCTACCTGTCTAGTTCTCCCCACTTCCTTCTCATTATACCATCAATGAGACCTCATAAAAGTGTGCGATTTTTACCTGATTTTTTCTCGTGCAACATTCATCAGTATTCTGAAAGCTATTCTGTTGGATTTTGTACACCCTTTAAAAAATTAACCATGGTTTTCAAACAGCATGACTGCAATCCCCATGACTAAGCCCGTACTATGATTTGAGTTGTACAACCTCTTGAGCTCTGAATGATTTAGACACGTGGTCTGCAATTTGCACGACGCTCAACTAGAGGATTTAAGCTTTCCCAATAAAACGTGCCTTTCCTGAGCAAGTACATTTGGTGGCTGGGAAGAAGAGTGCGTCAAATGGCCTTGCACTTATTTTCCTTGCTTATTACCAGACAGTGTAATTAGACATCAATATTCTGAGGCAGCGGTGGTTTAAAGGGACAGACAGATAAATATTTGCATATGGAAAACTGCATAAATAAGTAAGTAAATCAATCAATAAAAGAAAAATATTCTCGTGGATGTCTTACACCTCTCTGATTCCGGCAATGGTTTGACCCAAAGTGCAGGACAGTTCACAAACAGCTGTGGTATCATGGAACTAACGATATGAAGAATATATGCAGCCAAAACCTGCGACTGTTTATAAATTCATATAGAATTTGGAACGATTTAGCCTATAAGAATCTAAGTCTATGTATATTGCATTTTGTATTGCGTTTGTACGGAACCACTGATGCAACAAAGTGATAATTTTTTTTAATAAGGGATCGATTTCATGGCCACGAAATATTTTCAAATGTGTTCGAGAGAGAAATCAGTTGACCCAGGAACCTAAATACGCTAATGATGTCACATTTTACTTCAATCAAAGAGTTACGCATAAAGACATACTGGAGTCACTGGCATTGCGACATGGATACTGTACACCATTAGTGCATTTAAGCGAATAGACTTTTCCGCTTGTTTTCACCAAATAATTAATGGGAGACCATGAATTAAGTACGACATCCCATGACATATTAAATTGTGGACTTAGGCTGCACAATAGCCTAATAGCACATAATAATTTGTGGCCATGAGATTCAGAGTCTGTGGCCTTGTGGCCTCAATGTAATAAATCAATTGCATATTTATACAGACTTCATGGTGAATTGTGTGATGAGTACAGACAGGTCACATGTGCGTAAACCTGGTATGTGCTTTATTAAAGAGTCCATAGTCAAAATAAAAAGGGGCCAAAAGAAACAAGGTACTGAAATATTCGCTACAAAACAGTGGATATAAACAAACACACTAAACAAGAATGAACACGAAACAGGTGAACACATTAGGGCAACAAACCAGTGGCAGGACAGGGTAGAAGAAAAAAAAACAAAACAAAACAAATATGAACACTTAGTGTTCGTCATCGACCCATTATAGACATTTGAATTCCCTTAATTAAGAATACACTGCAATTAAATATCACAGCGTTGAATATTTTTATGGTGGAACATGCATGATATCTAAAAAAAATAGCCATGCTAAAAATACACACCACAGAAACTATTAAATGCATCATTGAACTCTATGAACTACACACCTACACGATGAAATGAGACCACAATATATGTGTGTTTGTGAATCCTCAACACACCAAGGTCATGCCTATTCAATGAGTTCAACACTCCTACCCACCAGATGGTCTCTCCAAAATAATAAATTAATAAAACTACAAGCGACTGTCCGATATTTCCCACTAGCACCCTGCTGCTCCATATTAATGATCTTATAGGGCTAGATGATGCTTTTGTGTTATATTAACAGCTGTTAGGATCAAAATGCATGCCAGATATCTTTTATTTCTATGAATCCTCAAGAATGGTTATGAATTATTCATCTGGCAGACGCCTTAATCCAAAGTGACTTACAAATCGTGTTAGTTCTATTTATCTAAGAAATGATGTGAGTCCTAGTTTTGACATTCCATCCTAAAAAAAAACTGTAATATATTTTTAAAGCTTGAAAAGGGCTTCTTTAAATTTTCCGTTATCAAAAAGAAAATTACAAAGTGGATTTTCTTTTGAACTGCAGCCAGACACAGATAGAACTGCATTACTCTGTAAACTTAAATATTGTTTGGTTTTAGAAGGTTTCAATAAAACAATTCCTCAATATTGATAAAATAAAGTAATAACTGGTATAAGTTAAAGATTACCAAGTTTTTTTATTAGTCATTTTTAGCCTTTTAGGACTACGTTATGATCGACTACGTTATGTTGATGTCAATAAGTTATATCGCCCTGGTGTCCCATAGAGATCTGGGTGTGGATCCACCACAACCCTGACCAGGATAAAGCACTTAATGAATGAAGGAATGAATAGATGTGAAATAGACATAGTCACCATGCAGCCTTGCACAAACCCAGATTTGAAAGTCTTCTAATTGAACTTCAGTCTCAGGTACACTGGAAGGTCCAGTGTCCGTACTACTGTTACTACTTTACTACTACTACTTCAGTTGTTGCTCAAGTACCAGAACTAGAGAGTCTGGCTGACCATTACCAATCGTCTTGTGTATACTTAATCCACCTTTAATGCTGTATGATTTTTTTGTCCAGATTTTGCTGTTGCTGGCAAAAATTGAAAATTGTAAAAGAATTCTTTGGTCATGATTTAAGCTCAGTGGTCTTAAAAGGCATAATGTAACAAGCTCATTGGCAGCCACTATGAGCAAAGATGGCCAACGACAAAGTTCTGGCAGAAACAGACATTTTTATTACAATCTCAGAGTGTGAGTGCTACTATGACAATTGTGTGAAATCCACCAATAGGAGGACAACACAAAACTCACGGGACAGCTACAAATATGGTAGTGGTGATGGCAAAACCTAAACAAAACATTAACGGACAGAAAACAGTATAATACAATATTACCTCAAGCTGATTAGCTAACTGAACGTCATAATGGCACATTTAAGCATTAACCTTTTCCAAATATTACACCATAAACTTTTACAGGATAAAATTGCGACTCAATAACACCACAAGATAATTTCGTATCCCTCAGAGATGATGATTATATGGTTCCGAAGAGATGAAGCTTAACAGTGGTTCCAAAACTGATAGGCCTGGGATTTGAACCACTAGGTCCACCACTTTCTTCAAAGCCATGGAGGATTCTCTGTTGCAATGCTCCATTGAACTCAGAATTTCAGTGTACAGCAACGGGCAAAGTATTTAGTGCCATAAAATGGATTCCAACCATTTTATTTATTGTCCCAAATCAATTTTAATCCAAATTTCATTCAAAATAAGAAGCTAAGTGCCTCACTTTTACCACTCCATCTGACACTGTGAGTTCAGGCTTTGACAGCCACCACTCGCTCGCTATAGGCACCTTCCTCTTAAGCTGCAATCTGTCTAAGTACCCTTGCCACTTCAGTGTAGTTTGAAGAAAGGTCGACAAACAGGGATTACGTGGGTCTGTGTGGTCACGTGGTCTCGACCCGTGCCACCTGGAGAGATGTCATAACAAGTGAAAGCTATCAAGTGGGAATACGGCTAAAAGAGAAGGTGTTGGAGTGAGTCCTCTTGGCTGGCTGCAGAGTGAGGATCTCGGTGTATATAATGCCACAGCAGCTGCTCGGTGTGTATGGGGAGGTGAACCTTTAGCCTCAGCTGTCACTCACCTGTCCTCAGTTCTGCACACAACCTTGGTATTGTTCCTGCAGACACCAAACGGGTGTAGCTGGGGAATATTTCAGATCAGATTTGTGTGGCTTCAGAGGTCAGAGACAAGCTTCAATCTTGCCTTCATGAATTATTTTACAATAAAAATGAACTTAGTGAAGGTATAACTTTTTAAACTGACCTTGCAGAATATAACAGAATATATCCCCTGTTTGTTATCTTTGAACTTATAGTTGTCCCAAAACCAATTTGAAGCAGTGAATCAATCTTAAAGGAAGGTTCTTTGAAAAAAAAGAACCTTAAATTCCCAAAGCAATTCTTCCCCATGCAAACAAAGATGATGATGAAAAATATCAATGAAAATTACAAATTTATTGCTCCATTCAAAGTGTGATGCTGCCCAGTATTCCGAGGATAGGATCCACTGTGACCCTAACAAGGATTGGTGGCACTGTGGTGGAGCAGGTATTGTTGGTGCCTCACAACTCTGGGGTTTAATCTTGAGCTCCACTTTCGAGATAACTGGCTGGTTTAAATTGCCCCCTAGTTGAGAATTGCTCCGCAATAGATCCAGGGTGTATTCCTGCCTCATGCCCAGTGGTACCAGGATTGGCTCTGGATCTGTCAAAACCCAGAGCGGTTAAAGTGGTTACATAAGGAATAAAACACTTGGAAATGTTTTATCAATGATCAAAAGACCCCAAAGTTGAATGTTTTCCTGTAACATCATGTCTTGAACTGTTTTATTCATCTTAAACCACAGCAAATTTCCAACAATTAAATTTTTTACATCAAAGAATAACATGTCAACTTACATTATAGCACCCAAACAGTCATTCACAAGCCTTTCTTTTCTCTCTCTCTCTCTCTCTCTCTCTCTCTCAGTTAATGATACATACAAAAGAAATTGTACACTCATTTTAAGAGTCACAGAAAGGGGGTTGGGTGTCGACAATCATTTAATCAGTCATTTCATCATTTCATCAGTAGCATAATGAGAATAATAGGAAAACACGCAAAACGGCACTTTGATATCAGATTTAAATCGTTTTGGAGGTCAGCGTGGTCTGTAGCCTCAACTAGCAGAATTTTATTGATATATGCTAATGCACTCTCCTGCTTTTCTCAGCACCATTAAGTATTAAACTATTCATAGGCAGAATATAAGATATACAGTTCGAAATGCTTATGAACTCTACGGGGGAACTGCAAATTCAGCGATTACAGAGAGAATTTAAAGAACTTGTTCAGTTTATCCAAGTAACAATGACCAGGCCATGCATTTGTATCCCCATTGTTTTTGAATGGAAATTTATACATAAAAAAAAAAGAATTCAAAGAAGACAAAAATGAAACATGGGTGTATCCTGAAACAAAACAAGAATCCAAAATGTAAGTCAAAAATTAACAGGAAATGGTTTGAAAACCAAGTTTTGCCATGACCCTGTCAGTCCCCAGAGCCGTTCTAAAGAATTCTACATGTCTCTGGAGCTGAACTGGAGCAATAAACACTGTTCTACCAAAAGATATTCCCTTAGTTGCTGTTTTGATGATTGTGGTGGAGAGCACTGTCTAACACATTGCTCCCATTGGTGCTCCATTACATTGGGATCTGGTGACTGTGAAGGCCATAGCATATGACTTACACCATGTTCAACCTCATCAAACTATTCAGATAGTCCTTGTGTCCTGTAGATGGAGATGGAGTCATCTTGCAAGAGAGGATAGAAGTGTGTCTTTATAATTTTTTTGTCTTGAATTTGTCCTAAAGGGATATAAACTTTTGCACCCAACCTAGAGTAGATCTTTGTTAGCATTCCTATATAGAGAGGCCAAATCAACAGTGATAAGTTAGTTATTTAAAATAAAATGACTATGTGCTCAAGTACAGTGTATTTTCTGGTGCTGGTGATGGTGTTGGTGACATGGAGCTGAAAGAGCAGAGGTCAATGTAGGTCAAAATACTTCTGAGAGAAATGATGAGCATTGGGAATAGGGGTAAAGGATTGCTGGCGCGCACAGAGCGAGAACTGTATTACAGTAGTAATGAGTCAGCAGGGAGGAAAACGCCATGCTGAGAAACGGCGACAGTGAGAACTGTGAGAAACAAAGCCATAGGACAACTGCATGACAAGGTTCTCGCCAAGGGAGCTGCTCTGTAGGAATGCAAGTGTGAGGAAAAGGTCAGGTGGGAGATTGGGATCAGAAAGGTCAGCTTCACAGTTATTAGACCACCACGGCGACATTGGGTCATGCACTTGATATTCGGTCCCACCACCTGCGAGATATTGCTCATCCATATTTAACAGATGTGCTACGAGAAATCCTAATTCTGAGAATTTGTACATGATCCATGGAGAAACCGGGAGCACAATATGGCAATCTTCATATGTGTCAGTGTGATTAGGGTCAGACATTTTCCAAATGGTCTTGAAAGAAAACATCTTTGCCCTACAGGTAAACATAAATGAGTGATGTATCATCTGTGAACGAGTTCACTCTTTCACTCGACTTATTTAGTTGAATATGAGAGCCTCATATATATATGAGGGTCTTTTCTTTTTAATAGATGTAGACAATGCCATTACTCTTGCTTAATCAAAGTGATTCCATGGAAACCTCTGTTCCGCATCTGAGTTGTTCATTAGCATGAACTGTGAGATGTGTGTTTGACTCTCAGCTGTGCGTATAAACCAGGATGACAGGTAGGATCTGTACAAAGTGGGTCAGCAGAGACGATCAGATTTCAGAATAAATGAAAATACTATACACTCACCGATCACTTTAGTAGGAACACCTGTACACTTATTCATTCATGCAATCATCTAATCAGCTAATCGTGTGGCAGCAGTGCAATGCATAAAATCATGCAGATACGGACTAGCGGCTTCGGGCAATGTTTACATCAACCATCAGAATGGGGAAAAAATGTGATCTCAGAGATTTTGACCATGATTTATGGTGCCGGACGGGCTGGTTTGAGTATTTCTGTAACTGCCGATCTCCTGGGATTTTCATGCACAACAGTCTCTAGAGTTTACACAGAATGGTGCAATAAAGAAAAAACATACAGTGAGTGGCAGTTCTGCAGACGGAAATGCCTTGTTAATGAGAGAGCTCAACGGAGAATGGCCAGACTGGTGCAAGCTGACAAAAAGGCTACAGTAACTCAGATAATCACTCTGTACAACTGTGATGAGCAGAAAAGCATCACAGAATGCACAACACATTGAAACTTGAGGCAGATGGGCTACAACAGCAGAAGACTTCGTCAGGTTCCACTTCTGTCAGCCAAGAACAGAAAGCTGAGGCTGCAGTGGGCACAGGCTCACCAACACCGGACAGTTAAAGATTGGAAAAACGTAACCTGGTCCGATGAATCTCAATTTCTGCTGAGGATCACAGATGGTAGGGTCAGAATTTGGCACCAACAGCATGAATCCATGGACCCAACCTGCCTTGGGTCAACAGTCCAGGCTGGTGGAGGTGGTGTAATGGTGTGGGGAATGTTTTCTTGGCACACTAAATAAATCCTCTAGTAAAAGTTGAAGTACAGCTTCAAATTCTTCACTCAAATTAAAGTAGAAATCCTCAAATCACACCCTGATTTTAATTACAGATGGGAAATTAGTCCCTGTTTCACCAAGAAACCAAGATTAGCTAACACTAACAAACAACAGCATCATTCCTACTCTCTGAAACGTTAGCTAGCATGAAAGGAAATGACCGTACAAACTAGGTGAATGCTAATCGCTAGCCATCACAATACAAACTTCAGTGATAAATACAAAGTGTACGTAGCAGAAGACAGATTACAGTGATAGGTATTATCTTTGTAAGTCTATTTTCTTCCTATAACCTGGTCACGTTATCAGGCAGCTACATACTAACGCACACACAGACAGTTAGTAAACTCAGGATTGAACCCTGGAGCTGTGAGCGCCAAAAAAAAAGTACTTAACAAAAGTAACATTATTATGTACATGCACTTAAAATTCCATTAAAGAAAGCTGTTGGGAAAAAAAAACGCACAAAGCAAAACACCTCAGTAGCAAAGCGTCCAGTTTTTCTCGCAGTAATGGATCTCTTGAAGTAATTGTTTTTCAATATCACACTTTTGGTCATTTCTTTCAAAATCTCCCACAAAGGCATCAATTATCTCAAATGGCCTGCTTCGTTAAAGTGAGAATCAGTGCCTTATGTGCACTTCCTGTTTAATAGCTCCTGTATTTACTCCTGTCCTGTTTTTTTTTCTTGGTGTTTTTGACCCTGACTGAACTGTGTTTGTCTGACCATGACTCATATTGGATTTGCAATTAGGATCCAGTCAATACATCCAGCACTTGGAACTTCACTCCAGCATGTTGTCTCTCTGTTGCCACACTGCTTCATCATATAGTAGTGTGTATTAGTTTGCAATTGTTCTGCTGTTTGCTCTTGGTGTTGTGCCACCAATGTACTGCAAATAATGACTCACACTGCACTTGTAGGCTTATTTTTTTTCATATAGGCACTTTTTAAGTCAATATAGCTGACAGAGTAGAAGATGTGATAGAAATAAAATAAGAGATAGGAATTCAGAACCTCATGTCTTGTCCTACGTTAATAATTGGGGCTCCCATGTGGCGCAACAGAAAAGCGTTGTCTGGAAAACACCCTGTTGTCAGGATGGGAGGGGTGGCATACTCTCTCTCTCTCTCTCTCTCTCTCGCGACAATCTTGTCATGTTTGCGGAAGACGATAGATAGCGCTTTCCTCCGAGTGTGTTACACCACCCTGTGATGCAGCAGGAGCAGCAGTTCGAAAAGACGTTGTCACCTTTCTCAGAGGAAGCACGTGTCTCGGACCATTCATCTTCCCTGTCATACGGGGAAAAGAAATTGGCAGGCGACCAAATTGGGGAGAAAACTGGAGTTGGAAATGTTGGTCAGTTGGACAGACTAAAAGATTAAAGTGCCGCTGCATCACTCTCTTTTGAAAAAAGATGAAGCAAGGGCTAAATCTCACTGCACCATTATCAGCACAGCATTGTGGATAATCTAGCTAACTGTTAACCAACGTGAAAATAGAGTAACATGTCAATGAAAGAAGATAAAACTAAAAAAAAAACATTACAAAATAAATTCACCGAAGCTCGCATGTTAATGATGAAGATTACTATACAAGTCGTTCAAAGTCGGAAGATAAGTTACATTTTTAAAAAAATGTCAATGTGTCCAGGGTTTCAAATTTTTCATAAACGCTTTGAGCTCTGAAGACACTGATGTTGTGGTAGGGGAAGAAAATACACATGTAAGTCACCAATTATTTGTAACTTTCGTGGCCCACGAGACCGAAATCAACCTAATTAGAAAGTAATCACAGTTTTCCATTCCCTGCTGGCTTTAAAACTGCGTTTCCCCAATTACCTAAGTGTCCTTACGCTGCACTTTATAGTGTTTTCCTGCTCGTTTAACTTCACAAAAGGCTCATTAATGAGCTGAGGAGTTAAATCACGTGTTATATATAAGAGGTGGTGAAATATATTCTGTGTTTGCACATTAAACTGAAAATGGAGTGGGCCAACCCCGTGTGCGTGAGGTCGTCTGCCTCTTTTCAACAGATGAAGAACTTTATTAAACAGTAGACCCATCACACTCAGGAGCACACCTCTTGGGTCTCATAGCGGTGCGAAAAGCGAGCGTGCGCTCTGTTTGAATGAGAGATGATTTTTTCCAGCGCTGTGAGTACACAGTGATATTGCACAAAACGAATGAATAGAGCATGCATCATTTATCATAGGCTAAATATAGAGTCTAAAATGGCGTGTGTGTGGCTCAAATGACCAAGTGTGGCTCCTACGTGGCACATAGTTTCAATGTTCCCCAATTCCTTATTTATTACACCTCCATATTGTTTATCCAACGCATTTTCAGGTCATTTATTCCTCTATACTGTATATGTCTTATATTTCCTGTAAATAATGAACTCTCACCAGGAAATGTTTTATTTTGCATAAATGTGTGTTTCATATGATACCAGAAATAAAGAGGGTTAACTCTTTATGTTCTGTTGCTCTTTTTGTTCAGCGCTGCTGAATTCTCGATTCTGATTGGTCAGAACACGTTGATTGATTTATCTATAACAGCAGTTCCAGCTGCAAGGTTTATATTCTATTACGTTATCCTTTCTCATATTGTCTAATAATTGTTGATAATGTGGTGACATTTTCTGTTGATAATGTGGTGACATTTATTTAACATTTATGAAAGGAATCTCTAGTGTCACTGCTCTGTGACGGTCAGTTTTCCACCACGGGGGGGTCTTCAGGACAGAGGCGTTAACGCTTTGTGGTTTCTTGATAACATGAGAAGTCTTATCAACTTCGAGAAAGAATAAAAAAAAAAAAACTGAGGCCGGTGATTGAACAGCTGTTTATAGCCGCTATAACATAAGTGACAACAGGAAATGTAACTATAAATGGATACAAATTACAGTAACGGTGTCTCTGTCATTGAATATTTTCCTATAACTGTGCATTATTGATAGCACATTATTAGAGCTTCATGATGATTTACGAATATGGGCTTGATAGAAACTGATACTGTAAACTTGTTGGCTCGTTTTGAGCTCAAACCCGGCCCAAAAGGGTTAAAAACATTTTTTGACGATTGGGAAAGCAATTGTAAGAATACTCCAGGCAGGATCTGCTGACTGCCCAAGCAGGAAAAATTAAATGCTTACATCTTAGAAATTGCTCAGTGGTGCATTTAATCAAAGGGCATTGAATTTAGTTTGTTCTGAAATGCTGATGTACGGTTTTTGGGCCGAGAATTTGGATTAGGACGAATGAGATATTTATTGACTGACTCTGGTACCTGTAGCCTGAATGCAATTTCTCTTTTCTTTTTTTTTTCTGTTATAAATACACATTCTTTGTTTTCTGTACCCATGCATGTGGCCTTGGGATTTATCAGGCACATCTCTATTACACAAATTGTGGTTTCTTTTCACTCTATAGGAACATACGGTTAAGAATAAACTCTGTGGAAATCTGAGTCAAACAGCCTGTACACTATATATTCATTGTACAGCTATTGTGTAAAAAAAAAAAAAAAAAAATCTATAAAAATTCTGTTGTACTTCCTTCTTTACATTCTGGCGCTCCAGGACAGTTTCCTTTGGAAACTGTGGAATTGGCAAAAACTGAACTGGGGTTTAGATGAGCTAAAAAAATATGAATTCCTTTGCTATTCACTACTTTGGAAGTTGAAATTTTCTGAGAACTCAGAGTCTTAATAATTTTTATTAATACTTCTTAATGCGTAGCTCGCAGAATGTTTGTTTGGCAACGAATGCTAAGTGTATTTATAGTATAATTTTAGTTGTATGCTATCTTTTTCTTAGCAATTTTTTAACATATTGAAAGAAATATTTGTATCCCCTACGATTTTGTTTCGTTTACGTTGTCTTTACATTGTATAAAACAACTTCTTTGTGAAAGCTAGCTAGCTAGCTAGCTAGTTTATACTCTGCGCTGATGCTTGCCAGTTGCTTAGCCACAGATTTCTGAACACTAGAACTGCAAAAAGTATTGCATATTTACTTTCCTGTGTCGAAATTTCTTAGGGTCACAATCAGAGTTGCATCCAACGTCATGCCAGTATTTTCATGAGAAAGTTCTGTGTATTCAGAGCAGGGTTACGCGGCTGCTTAAGTCGATTCAGATTACTAGTGTATTATTTAGCATATAGTTAAATAGGTACATAGTTACAGGGTATGGAGTTCACTCCAGTGAGGTTGCCAGATATTTCTTGAGAAGAAGTATCGGAGAAGGGGGTTTAATCTTTAAACACACACTTGCCTTTAATCCCGAAAAAAGTTCAGGGATAGAAAATGCAGACTGAAAAATGAAATCGCTGTCAAATGCAATACAAAAGTAAGAGACGGTTTAACAATGGAAAAAAAAGAATAATAAAATGATATATGAATGAGAAGATGAAGATGGAAAGCACTGAAATAAACATCTAATAGGAGTCTAGTTATATTGCCAATATATCGCTGCACGAATAGTTCTAGCTAATTCTCACGATTATCACTGCAAATTTGTTTTCATTTAACATCAGTGTTATTTGTGAGTGTAGAGAATAGCACTTGATCCAGCACATCCTGTTATTTTGCATTGTATTTATTTATTTTTATTTTACATCGAAATCGAAAGCACTAAATGAGCTTTCTATCTTAAAACCATCTGGGGAAATGATTGTTGTCATTGTAGCACAAATGGTGTGACGGAAACCATTAGTACAACAAATTACACATTTCAGGGCTGTTAATTTTGGCACCTTCTCCTTAGAACTTGCTAAATACTGTACATTACTG
This sequence comes from Pangasianodon hypophthalmus, assembly GCF_027358585.1. Taxonomy (NCBI): domain Eukaryota; kingdom Metazoa; phylum Chordata; class Actinopteri; order Siluriformes; family Pangasiidae; genus Pangasianodon; species Pangasianodon hypophthalmus. The sequence goes on from NC_069713.1 coordinate 30,985,905, forward strand.
AGATTTCTGTTAATAGAAATGTAAATATAAGATGGATTTGGGTTAGAAAATTGTCTACATTTGATTTTTTTTTTTTTTTTTTGGCTGCCTGCCTGCACTATTCAAAAGTCACGTCCACGTTGTTATTGCAGTTTCACAAGTCGTGAGGCCTTTTATTTTTCTCCTGAAATGCTCTTCAATTTCAAGTGGGCTACTTACACCATACAAAGGGAAAAAAAATATATTAATCCCACATGCCTTTGCAGTTCCAAGACCTTGTTCATTTTCCTTCTTTGGGAGGGAGTGAAAGAAATCAACTCTTCAGTCAGAGTAGATAAAAGGGCAGGAAAATGAGAAGAGAAATGTTGTATACGGCTGCTGTTACTGCGTCGCTAGGCTGGAATCACACCTCAAGCAGCTCGTTTTTGAGACATCTCTTTTCTGCTTGCGCTTTTATCTTCTGCATCGTAGAAAATTTCAAACCCAACACAAATTGGTGCTTGGGGAAAACATATTGACACGGATGGAACATTCAAGCGATTAGAACAAAAATCCAAAGAACTATACAGTTCGCAATCTTTGCAATCTGTATCAAATACATATTTGTGTGGATTTTTACACCTTTTTCAGCATCACTAAACCAATGGATTGCTTTGTTTCGAATTGATTTGATTCCTTCGTTCGGTTTCTAAAGCTCTTAATAACCTGGCGTGTTTATACATCTCTTAATGTCTGACAGGCTGTGTTCTAAATCGAGTTTTAACATCGTCAAGTGCTGCCTTAATGAACATCCCAAGGGTAGAGCACGGGCAAAAAGAAAAGCGGCGAAGCTGCATTCCTAATGCTGTAAAATCTGGAACACATCTCCTCGAGAGATTTGGCAGTCTCATCTTTATTCCTGAGCATTTAATCGAACTGTTATTTTATAATAATTACATTGGCACAATTTGAATGTTTCCTTTTCTTCTGCACAGGGTATGTCATTTGTCACTGTTCTTGCAACATCTATTTGTTTAATTCAAATCCACCCTCTTCTAACCTCACTAGTAGGAAAAAAAAAACGGATTGCAAGCAAATTGCGTGAGAACATTTCGTAAACGTGGGTTGTACTGGGTCTTTAATCTGAAAGCTCTGAGAAGCAAGAATTCAAGGCTGTATCACAAACCTAAATAGTATAGATAGTAGATAGCATTGATGTACTTAAGTACAGTACACTAGTATGTTATTTGGAACAAGGCCCAAACTGGAAGATCTAATTATATCTGCTGTCATTATGTGACTTTCACACTATTACTGAGTATGGCATGAAAGAGCAAAACTTCTCTCCTTTAACAAGATCTTGTCTTTTTAGCTACAGCAATAAAGTTTTCTGCATACTATGCTCCTGAAGTGTGTGTATCCGTCTCGCTATCTACTAAACCACTTGCTTTTGTGGCTTAACTGATTGTTAAGAAGAAAAAAAAAATGGCGTCCACCATCTTTAGCCATAAACCACTTTATAATAAAGTATCTTTAGTTCTCAGAAACTATACAGCAATAACTAGCCATGCACTTATCTGTAGTATGTTTGAGGATGATTATGATTATTTTTGGTGAAGATTATGATAGATCTTTCATATAACTACATCAAGTTGTAGTGTGTGTGTGTGTGTGTGTGTGGGTGTGTGAAAGAGAGGCAAAGCGAGCATGTATTTGGAGATATTGAGATGGGTCGGTGTGTTTGTGTGCTTAGAAAGCTCATTTCTCAATACACTTGTACTTTTCGGATTCATTTGTTAATCAGCAGTCCTTTCCTCCCCGCGGGAAGCCTAATGACCTCCCATTAGATTCCTTCACACACAGACTCTGTACTAAATATGCAAATGCAGATGTAAATGAAATTAAAAATAAATTATCAGCATAGTAGAAAATATTGTGCATCGTGTTGCAGGTCTGAGATGAATCTATGACTGTGTTTCAGTTACCTACTATATATAGGAACATTGCGGTAAATTGAATAAAATAAATAAAATTGAAGCAAACAAGGCTTCCGAAACGCTTAAACTGTTAAGTAAGGAATAAAACACTTGGGGCATGCTGTTATAGGAAAATAATCAACAACAGCCTGGTGTGATGAGGCCCAAAGTATGTTTTATATCCCTTATATCAACAATTACATTTTTCTTACTTATTAATGAATGGCATGTCATACTTTTTATCCATTTAATGCTACATTTAATGTTGTGAAACATCCACGAAACAAGTTCGCTCCTGCTATAACTTATGTTAGAGCAGCTATAAACAATCATTCCTTCACCAGCCTAATAAAATGCAGCTTGTCAAACTTTAAAACACAAACTTCTCTGTCATGAGGACTTTCCCATGGAGGAAAAACTCACAGAAAATATTCTTCCTCGTTATATAGCAAACTTTTTTAATCCGTTTATTATTAAACTTTGATTATGTGGAACATCCGCCATACAAGTCCTTGTGTAAGCTGTTACTATAGAAACTTCATCGTAACATTAATAAGACAAAAAAAAAAGGTTACAACAGGAGCTCTGCTTGTTACAAAGCGCTGACACTGGAGACTCCTTCCAAAAATGCAATATATCAAATCTTAGCGTCCGCTCTACACATTGTGTAATTTGTTACTATAGAAACGATAATGTATTAGAATGGGCACATTAATATAAACCTGTGATTTGATCACAAAAAAAAATAAAAAATCCTACGCAGATGACCTGTGAATTGATCAACACCTACGGACCAATCAGAATCGAGAATTCACTTCAGTATATGTACATGATATCTGATTTTACTAGCTAATCATAGCTAGTAGCTAATTATCACATTAGCAAACTGTTAAGGGCTTGTTTTTTTTTTTTCACATACGCACATATACTGACGAACAAAGCAGCACAGAGATTCTTTAAAGTGAAGATCTTCTTCCAGTGATTCCCAGTTCAGTGGGTTTTAAACACTAATGCGTTTCTGTGAGACGTCGACCTGTACGCCGAACGTTTTATAATTCATCCTGCAGCGATAGTATCAGAAAATATCAGAAAATATACTATGGAAACTTAAAACAGACTCGTTCTTCTTCCCAGAAAACCTGGCAAATGTGTTAATGTATTATGTAAAAGTGTGATGCCGAGCGAACGTGGCGTGGACAGTTGTGAAGAGGATAATTTGCGAGCCATTACACATCCACCGCTTTCCTGTGGCTTTCGATGAATATTTCATGAATATCACCGAACGCTCCTAAATGACGAGTGTGTTTACTACTAAAACTCATGGAAATTAATGGAAGGTGTTTGTGCGCCCAACATTTGTTGGTTAATGTTCCAAAGTTCCTCTGATGAAGCTACAAAAGTTACACTGACAAAAGGAGCTATCTACATATATTATGATTTAGTGTTAAAGCTCCAGTGAACATAAATCCATGTTCGTCTTTTAATTAGATTAATGTGTGCACGATATGTAGCTTAAATTACGAATAATTGCACACACATTCTTACACGCCTATTATCAAAACCTAAATCGCATATATTAATCTTTATAATTAACATGTGATCTTTAACATGTGATCCAAGATTTATTTTGAGTTTTTGTTTACTTTAAATTTCTTTCTTCGACACGCTGGTTTATTTTCACTTTGGTTAACAGTTTCCTACTCGTGATACCGCACTGATAGTGGCGCCAGTAGGATTTTGTCCTTGCTTCATCTCATGTAGAGCGATGCAGCGGCGCTTTAGTCCTTTAGTCTGTCCAGCTCTCTCACTTCTTCTTGTGTACAAGCTCAAACAAATCAGCTTCCAGATCTTTCATGCTAATACCTCTGGTCACGTCGTAATTCATCACGACTGTGTCATATACAGTATCTGCACTGCATTCTGGGAATTTGAGTCCAATATTTACCTTCACCACTCCTTCTAGGTTGGATTTCAAAATAAAAAGTGAGAACAGAACATCTTGCTCTTTTTCTTTTACAAGCTAGCAGCAAAGCAGCAGCCAAACTTCACACCTAACCTTCATAACTAACCTACATATTTACTCCATTTGGTCAAATGTTTCTCCCAACTTAAGTAGATAGCAGAAGTGCTAACATTGCTTACAAGAGAATCATAGAGAGAAAAAATGTAACCCCAAAAACCCTAACACGTGTTGGTGTACAAGACAAGACTGCTTCTCCATTTTTATTTTTAACCAACTAAAGAGTCCATGGTCCTGCTTTCTAGATTTCAATTGGCTCACAAGAAATTGTGGTGAATTAACAGGTCAGAGTTCACCTAGTTAAAATCCACGCAAAGCAAAAATAACAGCTACCAGAAGCAAATGTAAAGCAAATCTTTCATGTCCTCTGTCCTTTCCCCTTCGGTGAATTTGCGTTTTCATCACACAAATTATATTTATATGTTTGGTCTGATCACTGATCTAGCTTAAAAAAGTTTTCAAGTCTTTAGTATCTTTGTAGTAAGGGGTCAAAAGATGTTGGCACCACTGAGGTAGCAGCCTGGTCTTGTATTAGTTGAGTGTTCCCAAAATGGACACCTTGTGGACATACGTTGTATATTACCTACAGGATTAAACAATCCAAAATATACACATTTATTTCAGGTTTTGTTTTAGTTTCATCATAATTTTTCTTGTTTTTTTTAAACGTCTGATAGAAAGATAAAACTAACACAAGTTTGCTATGTTATTTCATTTTAATTATCTTACTAAACTTTAATAATACACCTCTAAAGTTTTCCAAAGAAAGTTATGTTTCACTGATAATAAGTCTTTCATTACTGAAGTCTTGCTGTGCTAAGAATCCGAGCGACACAGTACTGACCCTGGTGCAATGCTAATTACAAGCAGCATGTCCGCAGCCTATTAGTGAAGCATACACAACGCTAATTACAAGGTCAAGGCATGTGACTACAGAAATGGGAACATTTTAAACAAGATGTCCCATTAACTCATTTTGGATTTACACCATTACATTACAATTTATGGTAAACAAACCAAGCGAATTGTTAGCGTGTAGGAGTGAAAGCTAGCCTTGTTTTTTTTTTATTGTTTTTTTTCATTTGGATGGCTCTTTAATTAGCTTTTCTCTCTGTACCACAATCACAATTATTACATCCAACCCAAGCTTCTTTCCTGGAAGAGGATGGAAAAGAATTGATGATGCCATACAATCATACAATGCATTCAAAGATTGTTAATTACGGCAAAAATAAATAAATAAATAAACAAACAAGACAGGCTGGAGCATCCCAAAGTGCTGAAGGGATAAACATTAGCACTGATCTGTTTCCGAGGTTGAGGTTTTGATGTTGGTCCGTGTTTTGGGGGCTGGCCCAGAGAGCAGCTTCAAAGTTTTGGAAAGCACAAATGAGAGCATGATGGGAAGTGGTGGTTGTAATGGTGGAGCTCATTAGCGGACCTGAAATGCACTTGGGGTTTTTTTTGGAGACGACGATCATTCTGCTACCTGACCAAGTGCTGCTCTCATAAAGCAGGGATAGCTTTTAACATGCAAGGGTACACAGTGCTAATGAAAAGAAGTGCATCGGTCTAGGTGAGCTCTCAGATGGATTTCATACAGCCTGTAGTTTCAGAAAACAAACTATATCTCGTGTTAAGCGTACAATGAACAACTATAGGTACTGCATAGAGCTTTATCTGGTGACGTTTAATACTTTATGTTTACCTCTACCACAGGGCTGTTGAATTCTCGATCCTGATTGGTTGTTAACATTTCTATGGTAACAACTTACACGGCGACTTATAGGTGGATGCTGTGCATAAAAGTGTTTGTAGCTGTTGATATGGTGGCGTGTCCTTCGAAGAGATGTTTATTTAGGATTTTTGTTAGGAGTCTTCAGGAGTTTGCGCTTCCTGGTGAGGGAACAACTGTTTATAGCTGTTATAACACAAGTGGTAACACGAACTATTTTGTTCTGTGGACGTTCCAAAACGTTAAATATGTGACCGTAAGCGGTTAAAAAGTATGTGATGTTCTTTAATCAGTAAGAAATTGGTAGGGTTGACAAATTTCTATGGTACAGTATAAGAGAAATAAAACACTTTAACTGGTAACAATAACCCCAAAGTTATATAGCTTCATGTTCACACCACCCTGTCTTTGATTATTTTCCTATTCCAGCACAACTTTAAGTGTTTTATTCTTTACTTACTAGGATTATCAACTGAATGTTGTGCAAAATACATGGCATGATAGCTATACAACATGGTATAATGGTCTTTTAGTCTTACTGTTACGAATATTATAGAAATAAATGAAGAAGATGGTGAAACGTAACCGCCGAATGCCGGAGAAAACTGTTTGGAAAATACAAGGTCAAGGATAAACTCCTTGATTGTTTTGTCTTGTATGAGGGTTTTTTTGCTACATAATTTACTAATAAATAACATAAAAAGTTCCATGAAAATGTTCTTCTTCTTGTTGTGTCTCAGTCTCACGGGTTTAAACCACTATTTTTCAAAACAACATCTTTCTCACACATGATGTGACCTCCTGTGGTCAAGAGGTCATTTTTAACGTCTCACGAGACTGCTCATGTGTAGCGTGTAATCCATCTTCCTTTCGTCGTTTTCACTCTGTCGTGTAGTTAAAAGGGAAAAAAAAAAAGCCTTGATCATTAAAGCTCTGCTGTCACTTTTTTCAGGGTTGTAATGCGCTTCTGTGCTAATTACCTCATTATCACAGATTAGGTTTTAAATTTCATGAGTTCATTAGCGTCTGTGGCGCGCTGCTACACAGGCACCACACGGCGACTCCAGAAGAGGGATAACTACTGAACCAGTGTGTGAGTGGGTGTATTGGATATATGACATCACGTAGCATGCCATGACATTGGATATACATTTAGTTCATATTTGCAGCATGAAATAAGAGCTCCTATAGAGATGACTAAAACTTCTTAAGCGTCTTCCTTAAAGTTTATTTTTAACTATATCTTACGCAAGTGCAACTTTTATTTCTGTTCTTCTGTAGATGAACTCTAAATACTTTATGATTCATAGCTGGAGACACCATTGCCATGCACCTCAGCTCGAGAATCTCAGCTTCAGAATCTGTCTGAGATCCAGTTCATAAATTATTCTTCATGTGGAGCTTCTGTGCGACGCAGAGGAACTATCTTTTTTGCATATGTGCATTTTTTTTATCCGAGAGAATGGTAATATCTCCATAAGGTAAACATGCAGAAAGTAATTAAGATGCCTACTAAGAGTGTAACACAATGTTATTATGTATATCTGTATATGCTTCCTGCTCCAAATATCCGCATCTATATCTGGATTTAAAGCAGGAGTGATGCTTTTCGGCTCACCACGGCTGTAAAGAGTGGTTATTCGAGTTACCGTAGCCTTCCTGTCAGCTCGAACCAGTCTGACCATGTTCCTCTCATCGACAATGCGCTTCCTCCTGCAGAAGTGCCACTCACTGGATGATTTTTTTTTTTTTTTTTTTTTTTTGCACTATTCCTTGTAAACTCTAGAGACAGGAGATCAGCAGTTAACTGAAGCTCTTGACCTCAATCTGCATCCATTTAGAACACATTATCTGTTCAATCTGAATAATGTATTCATATTCAGTTACATCCTTAATACCTACCTACAGTATGTTGCTCCAACTGATTTTTAATGAAATATAAAACTGAAGTGTTTTTTTTTTTTTTTGGTGGTTTTCTTCCAATGGATGAACAAAGTCTGAGAGGCTTACTCACCCGGAGTAAGTATTTTGGGAAATGGTTCGAAAAGATATGAGTTGGTAATAAAAACATCTAATGGCCGTGCAATCGAACAGGCTCGTGTTACATAATGGAGCTGCACATCAAGATAATGTGAGCAGAAGCACAAAGGCAGCAGAGACACATATCTTACCTGTGTTTTTACTCCAGTGCCTACTTTCTCCGGAATGAACAAATATTTATTGATCTCAAGGATTGCTGTCTTTGTAGAAATCGAGGCTGAGCAACATATAATGGCTGGTATTGAAGCTGTAGCTGCTTCCCTTCTTAGAATTTTCTCCACAAATGTACAAAACACTTGCATGCCCCCTTACTCCACTATGCTAGTTGATTTTTTCCCTCTCTCTCTCTCTCTCTCTCTCTCTCTCTCTCTTTCTCTATAGGCTTACGTCTTATAACTATAATTTTGAAAAAAAAATTAAAACAGAACGTAATGACGGTCACGATTTTGATACAAATTCATTCTTAGTCTTATCATTGTAACCCTAAAACTTCAACAATATCTCTCTCTCTCTCTCTCTCTCTCTCTTTTACAAAGTTTCTTTGGTGACAGGCTGCATTTTTGCTCTTAAATGAGTAACAGGGTTATGTTTTTTTTTAAACATACAATTAGCAAATACACAAAACGTGGTTAAATAGTTTCCATGCTAATACCATGACGACACTAAGGACATTCTCATCAGTTACTTAAAACCATTTAATTAATTATTTACTTTCAATCTACAATTTGCGTTACATGGAATGTCGTGAAAAAATTTGATCAACTAGCATCCGTGCTAATGACATAAGGACACACCATAGTGCTGTTGAATCCTTGAATCTGATTGGTCACCACTCCAAAGATGATTATTTTCTTCTAACAGCACATCCCAATGTGTTTTATTCCTCTAATAACACATCAGCGATTACAGTTTTTATCTTATCATTGACTGAGACTGACTTTTTATCCATTTATAGCTACATTTTATGCTGTTCCTCTTATCACTTACGCTCTAAAGAGTCGTTCTCTCAACAGCCTCTCTATTTTTCCTCTCTTACAGCTTATAGTCCTCCGTCATGAAGACTTTCATGTGGCGGAAAACTTACTGTTACAGCGCTGACACTGGAGACTCCTTCCACAATTGTTAAATAAGCTTTAACATTCATACAGAAAACGTCACTATATCAACGATTGTATGTTTTTCTTTGTTAAACAATAATATGCTTTAAATGTCTTTTTTATTAATGTGGTGGGCAAGTTCCTGTGAATGAGTTGTTACTATAGAAACGATAAAGGATTAGCAGGAACTGCTGTCAGAGCTGCTGTTTTTATTAAATCAATCCACACCTTTTGATCAATCAGAATCAAGACTTCAGCAGCACTGTAGTATAATTAAACATAATCACCCAAGATTCTTATTGAACAGTAGAACTAATGCTTTGTATTTGTACGAAATAAGAAAGGAATTTAAGCATATTAATAAGAGATTAGGTGTAAGATTTGGGATTGCGGTCTTTTCTATTTGATTTTTTAATATTTTTTTAATAATTCTATACCATGTTCGTGGGGCAGAGCTGATTTTGGCTTCTCTAGACAGCACATTGCATGTAATGTGAGTGCAATGTGAATATATAACCTCCCTCTAGTCCATTACACGGCAAATTCGATTTATGAGTTATTACACGACACGTTTGAAGGGAGAGGTCGGAATTATGAAATATGGATCGTTTGTCTTATCTTGGAGAGACGGAGCTTTTTGATCATCTCTCATGAGCCATCAATATCACGCTCTCTTTACCCAATGTAAAGTAAACTGCAGCCATAAATATTTGATGAATATTTTGACAGCACTTTTTTGTTGATTAATAATTTGTCGGACATGCGGTTGTGGAAACGGTGAAGCCTCCGCTGGAGAGAATAACAGCACTGAGCTTCTTCCTGGAATATCTAATAAGGCTGTAGGTGTTGGAGGTTTGGAAATGCCGGCTTTGATTCAGATCACAGGTTTTTAATAGGGTTTGTAATCCTAGGTGCCTTCATCATACACCCACTTCCTGGCAAATTGCCAGCTATTCCATACTGTGCTGTAACAATGGTTTCAAAAATTATTGGCACCCAACAATTAATATTTTTGCCATCCCTAGGTAGAATAAATACGTCCATTTTCTGTCGACTCTTCCCGACTCTTTTTTAAATTTATTTTTATCATGATCCTGATTGTGATTAGGCATTAGGTTGTTCACTTTTGTGTTGAAAGCCAATTGGTGGTGGATGCCAAAAACCGGGTGCAACCTCATATTTATACCCCAAGGAAACAGGAAATGGTCAAATGCAACAAAAGAGTGAAAGCAATTTAAATAAATTGATTTTTTTTTTCTTTTTTCTTTTTTTTTTTTTGAATGGGACTTTTATTTCTGTGGCAATTTTAAATATTCTATAAAGATGCCAATAAATTTGCACACTTTTCATGGACACTATTATTTAAAAAAAAAAAAGTTTGTATAAGAATATTTTTTGTTAGAGGAAAGCTAAGTAATTGCAACAGTTTGAGTGGAAAATTGTTTTATTATTATTATTATTACTATTATTATTATTATTATTATTATTTGCTCATTTCATGATGTTAACTATTTTCTTTTTCCTTTTTTTTTTTTGAAGCTTGTTTTTCTCTTGTTGTTTGCGAGTTTTTGGAAAACGTGGATTTTTTTTTTTTTCTGCACCATGCATCTACAAACTCTTCTCACTCTTCCATGTGCTCTTAAATGGATCACGTCCCTGCTGAGTCACATTCTTCAACATTACACCTAACTCGGTTGTTTCCTTCATATGGAAAAATAATTTGTTTATCTGCTCCATTTTAAGATATCAGTCGAAAGCCTGGTTCTCGTGGGGACGTTGGAGGATAGAGCACTAATGATCTTTTTTGTTTGATCTCGGTGTATTTCTTTTTCCCCCGACATTCTCACATCACCGTCGTTCATGTTTGAAGAGCGCACTTTGATGATCTGCTCCTGAGACGTTCCCAAACGAGCGCTGTGGTCACCGCGTGGGCCAAGTTAATTAAATACTTTATTTATGTACGGAAGGAAGAGCGCCATATAACGTGGGTAGAAGAGTTTTCATTTTAAACGTATGTAACAGGAAACTAGAAAAGTGCATCTGATGTGGGATATCAATGCTGGGAAATATAAATTACTCAGATAGATAGGTATACCTTGTATACAGTCCCTACTTTGAAGCATGGTGGTGGTAGAATTGTGCTGAGAGTTACCCTTGGCTTCTTGGGTGCTTCTCTGTCTAATCCCGTCTTTACTTTACCCAAGCTGCAGTTGCGCCATATTCTTTCCGCTTTTTAATAATGAATTTTCCATGATGCTGTTTGTTTAGCTATGTTCTATAACAAACTATGGCTTCTTCCAGGAACAGGTATATTTATTTTGAGATCACGACACTTTTATTGTGCAAAAGTCGACTTCTTTAAACTAATTACGTGACGTCTGAACAAATTTAGGGGTTTCACGGCAAGGGGGTTGAATATTCATGCAATTTTGGATTTCTTTTTTTTATTTTGCAAATAATTTTGCAAGCTATAGTGATTTTTATATTGACCTCCACTTCAAAACTGTGAGATTTTTTTTTTTTTTTTGTAGATTTAGGATGTATAATTCCAATTAAGTCCATATCAGTTCCTGGTTATAGCACAAAAAATGTGAAAAAGATCAAGTGGGCCGAATACTTATGCAGGCCAATACTTACGTAACTTATCTTTTAATGAGTTATGCATGTCTGGGTCGATTTGCATTAGCAGCACCAAACCTGAGGACAACATGAAACCTGGGAAAGGGATACAGCAGCATTTCCTGGCTTGTGCACCGATAATAACGCTGCCGAAGTATCAATCCGTCAAGCAGCTCAGCGAAATGAGCTGTAATGTTTTATGACTGATGAGATTTATTGTTATGACCTGCTTTCCTCACGTTTTAATCTTGTTTACGAGCCTCGAACGGCAGGAGAAAGCTAAGGGATATCAAAGGTGACAGCCTCATCAAACGTTAAGAAAGTCACACTAAGATGTCATGCTGCTCTGATAAGGAGCTCATATTCTCCGCGCAGGAGGAATGGTAGAGCAGTCACACTGTCGCTAACCCTCTCCAAGTGAATGAGAAAACAAGCAGAAAAAACGTAATAAACCAATATTTTTTATGCAAATCATCAAGGCCATTGTTGCTGTGCCTAATTCTTTTCAATCGGACATCATTTACACTCTAGTACACACTTTAGACTGGCGTTCAAGTATTATTTTGCCCCGAGGCTTTTTTTCCCCCCCAAAAAAAAAGTGCTAGCCTGAGCACCATTTGTGCTGATATGAATAAAAAAAAGTGGCTAACACAACAAAACACATACATTCTAACCAAAACAATACTCTTACCAGTTCTATCTAAATAAGAGAGAATAATATTATTCTCAGTAACGCAGATGAAATAATGATTAGTTTAACTCTGGTGACGATGACGAGGATGTTTATTTCAATTTGATGCTAACGAATCCGCTACGATATGATACAATACAATTTACTAGCCTCCAACTGAGGCTAGTATGTGAGCAACTTTGTTTAGAATCTGGAGTAAGCCTACTGTTAATTTGTGAATTATGAATGACAACGTAGAGAAGGACGATATTCAGTATCAGAGTTACGGGTAAATCACCTTGCTAGCCTGTTTACACATCAGTTCAAAGATATACAGAACTAGGAAACTCAGATCAAGGATTGGACTTAATGACAGCAAAAAAAAAAGCAAGATAAGACAAAACAACAGACTATAAATAGACAAACGAATCGAGAACTAACACAATACAGGTGGACACCATCAGGTAACAAACCAATAACAGGATGGCACAGAGACAGATCTACAACAGAAGCAAAAAACAGGACTTATTTTTTCACCAGCACTCTGTCCTTCATGTTTGTTTTTCTCACTCGCTGGTTTGGTATACCAGTTCGCTCATGGAAATTCTCTTAAAGTGCTGTGTTTACTTCACGACAAACAGCATATGATTGGCACGTCTCAGGACAAAGTAAGGAGGGAGTAATTATGGTATAATTCTGCTCTTGGCAGAGATTTGAATCAATTTGGCCTATTTCATTTCAAATACTTACAGAATCCTAGCAACCTGCTAAGTGAACGTTATAGTTAGGGTAAGAAGAGTAAGACTTGTGTCCTTCTATGGTTTCTGTCTTTTTATATATTAATTTATCTGTTATTTTTATCTCTTCTGCTTTTTTTTTTGTAGTGGGTAAGGCATTTGGGAGCGCTACAGAGTTGGTTCACAGCTTCAGCATTACCAGTACTAGACCACATTATATTTGTAGTATAATATATAAAAAGCCTGGCCATTAGCGATCATCGGGGTCCAAGCACTATCTGCTTAAAGGAATAGACAAACAATAAATCTAAACAATTTGTTTCTTTACCTCCAATATAATTGATCAGCCAAGGCATTTGTTTCTTTAGTAATGGATATAAAGGACTAGTGTAGCTTACAAGTAATGGAAGATGTAGGTACAAGTTTAGGATTGTGCAAATGATGTTAAGTTGTATGTATGACTTGCTGATGTCATTTCTGACAATATGGCACACTGGTATCTATAAACATTATCAAGAAGTAGTAAACTTGGAGCTATAGCTTTCATCGCTTGTTAGCTACATTCACTCTGTAGCTCCAAAATTAAAAAAAAACAAACATCAAATGCCAAGCAAGTCTGGGCTGATCGACTATGTTTGAGGTAAGCCGTTTATGAACAAATAACATTTCAGTGGAAAGTCATTTGTGGAAACTGTTGATTTTAGGCATGGAGTTTACATAATGCTTAGCTTTAGACTATAAGCCTCCTTTACTTGTTAGCAATATTAGTTTCATAGCACGATTACAAAACTAAAGAAGCAAACATTACACAGCAGACATGTCTTGGCTACATGACCAGCTACATTTTACCTTTTGGCCAAGCTATCCCTTTAACTAGTCTCAATACCTATAAAAGCTGCACCTGGTCAGCATTTTAAGCTCATTTACTGTCCTTTTCATTTCAGAGAGAAGCTCTTTTTCCTTTTGTGTGTGGTAAGAGATTAGGGCCCCTATTCACTTTTCTTAATCTACTGTTTGCCTCCTGGATTTCCACAAAGCAGCATAAAAAAAGGAGGAAACTGATCCATTTGAGCTGGGCCAAGCGTGCTATTCATTCAAATCAGAAAATAAAAAAATAATAAAATCTTTGCAAGACAGTGGTCTGCTAGACAGCCGTTTGCTAACCCTGCGAATTTGGAGCATTATAGTAATTCCTAAAAGACGCAGGCTGAAAAATGTTTTTCCAGTGTCACTGACACCATATAAATCTTCGATACAGCACAAAAAGCATTGCACCTCCGGGTGCTGAGAGGGTTGTAAAAAATGATGCCAACAGCTAACAGATGTTTGGGTCAGAGGCCGGATACATTGGGGCTTTTCAAACAATCTAAGCATTGAGATGCTTGTAATGCAGTGTTAGCATTTATGTACTGATTTATAAATGAGCATTTATGGATGGACTATATCGTGTGGGGGCAATTCCACAGCCAAGGCTTCTGTTTTGAAGGCGTTTTTAACGGAAAAATAGACTTGAATGTTAATCATTATAATTTACATGATGTCCAAGATTTATTTTGTAATGAAATCCTGAGTTTTTTTTAGTTTAAACTTCTTTCCTCGACATGTTGGTCTATTTTCACTTTGGCTACCGGTTTCTGACATTACCCACAATGCTGTTTGGTTCAAGTAGATGTAGCCCTTGCTCTCATTTCTCCCTAAAGAGAGTGATGCAGCGGTGATTTAATCTTTTAGTCTGTCCAGCTATCTCACCACCTCAACTGTACGCTTTGCTCAGACTGATCAGCTTCAACTTTCATGCTAATACCACCATCAACGCCATCACACTTGTCATCTCGTAGATCACTAACTAGCCGAGCCGGGATGCTGCCGTAATTCAGCATGACTCCATCATATAGCTGCGCTCCATTCTGTGACTTTGAGCCCAACACCAAAGTTTCTACTACTTCTAGTTTAGATTTCCTATTAATATGGTGATGAACATCGCTAGAAAATGGAAGCTCTTTGAGCACCAACCAACAAATTAGCACCAATCGCTAAAGACACCTCAAATATTTCAATATAAAGTTATATAATGTGTTTCCGAGTGGATAAAAATTCATAGGAATTCTTATAAGTGAGAGTGATTTTATCAGGTTTCATATCATAGACGTCGTCAGTAAAGCTACGAGTTCCCTGGAGGTTTAGACATTCTACTGTACAGTTAAAGTTACATCCCTTCTTCAAACTACTTCTCAAAAAAAAATCACTCGGAACACCGTGTAAGATTAGATTTGGTTTCTGTAAAGGAAATGGCGTTAGTGCATGAGAATGATTCTTCAAAGTGCAGGGAGGAAAAAGCCCATTCCAGCTCTGTGAAGTGGATACAGCAAGGACATCAAGCACTCAGCGAAACTGATCTCTGCATCATCTGCCGCATGCACTTCGCAATGATGTCATTCCTCAGCTCGAGTGGAGATTGAACCTTCCCGTCTTTAAAAAAAAAGGGGGGGGGCGGGGGGGGTGTAACATGCAACTTAACCGATATGCTATCTAAGGTTAAGCAGGAAACACCAGGTTATTACATTGAGGTATATTGTGTAAGTCTATAAAGTCAATCAATCACAGGATGATATACACAGTAGAAGGAAGCTTGACTTATCTAGACTTTTGGCTTTCTGGCTGCTAAATGTAGTAATCTAAGCTACAAAATACATTGTAAGCTGATACTAATCCTATTGATGCTAGCCTAAACAGTTTTGGACAGTAAGAAAAATGTTTCTGCGTGTTACTTTAGTAAGATATCTATACATATGATTAATGTCTTAACCTCTTAAACTCCCAGAGTCTGTCTGCGGGTCCACATTAAATATTCCTCACTCTTTTAGCTATTAGTACATGAATAATTCACGATAGTTACTGTATAATGTGATGTAGGATGAAAAACGGAATAAGTTGAGATTTTTTAAGGGATCTAGAGTATGGACTTGAATTAAAAAAAGAATAACAGAAAAAAAAAGAATTTTTTTTTACACACTGATATCATTGTCTACTGCTACTCATCACTACAACTAAAAACACCGGATTAATTGCTAATTAGCAAATAAATAAATAATACCTAAAGTAAAAATATTTCACTAGTTATGTTGTTCTATTATCTCTGGATAACCACCAGGGGCCATGAGAGTGACCTGGATTCCTTCTTGTGTGTGAATGCATGCATGCAATACCTTCCAGCAAAGTCATGGAGTGATCATTAGGTGCAATAAATACTGTCATCATCTGACCATCTTTTCCTGGAACCTCACCTGGTTCTGAATAACAAGGCACCCTGAACATACATATGTATCTAGCATTCAATTTCAGCCCTCAAAACCACCACGGATGGTGAGAATCAACTGTATACCTTCTTGTGTGTGTGCACATGAATGCTGTGACCTTCCAGCAAAGTCAGGAAGTGACTGTGGGATGTAGAATTTGCAATGAATCCCACCATCTTTCCCTGGAAGCTTCTCACTGGTTTGGCGCTGTTTCAGTTTCTGGCAGTTCTCCAGGGATCCATTATCACCTAGATAATGAATGCCACAATATCACGAGGAATCGGTGGCACTTACGGATAACTGGAAAGGTGTTCGGTGACAACCGCCAAACTCCTGCCTCTGGGAGGGGTGATGTTACGGTTGTAGAACTTGGAGAAGGTACATGGTGACACCCGGGTAGCAGCAGTGCAGACGTCCTGGAGTGCTATGCCTCTAAGTAATGCCCATGAGTAGACGACACGCCTGGTTAAGGGATATTTCAGCCTGCCAGTAGGCTACCCAGTGGACCAGTCTCTGTTTAGACAGGGAAGATCTCTGTGTCTTTCCTCCATGATAGATAAATAGTTTGATCTAAATTGTAACGAACAGCACATAACTGGCACTACAAGAAATGCTCTCTGGCTGCACAGCAAGGTCAATCAATTGATGTACAAAATACAGATGACCAGAGTCATCCTTCCACCAAAACATGCAAGGTGAGCTTATAGCTAGAGTATGGAGCATCTCTCCCATGCTGATGTGATCGCTAGCAAAAAAGTATAAGTTTGGAATCTTGAACAGGTTGGTAAAGTAAACACTTGGCCTGAAGTGACTCCAGCACAAACAGGAGATCCCATGGAACTTTCTCACCCCTTTCAGAAAGGTCATAATAAGTTTATGAACCCGCAGATGCCATTGACGGTGCTGTGAAGCCCTATGAAGCATTTATACACCTTTATTGTAGATGGTGACTTGCCACTCTCTGGTTCTCCCTAAAGACATAGTATTTTGGGAACTGGGAAGTTGACCAGATCCACCTGATGAGCTGGACACCATTTGTGGAACAATTTCCACCAAAAAGCATTAAGGCACAGGTTTTTTTAGCAGGACTCTGTGGTCTAGTTGCTGAATTCTGTGCAATGTGAGCAGAATCAGTTTTAGATGAATTCTAGATTAGCCAATCTTGAACTAGTGTTTCCTGTTCCAGCAGTCTTGACAGGGCATCTGGTGTACCACTGTAAAGCCAAGATCGGTTGCTCTTAGTGAAGCTAACCATGGATGGCCCCACCTGGGGAGCTTCTGTATGAAGCAGAAAGAACTGTTCAATCTCATGCTGCCTTGATGATTTATCTGGCAGACAGTTAGACATTGACCGAGCAGACCAACACATGGCAACCTTTCAGTGCAGGTACAAAAAAACTTGAAGGCCTCATTTCCAACTGGTTGAACATTCACACTGGGGGGTCGTATACTCTCCATGCTCTCTATGTCATACATCTGAAATAGCACATAATTTTTAACCCAACACAATGTGCACCACTCAGCGCAATGTGGTGTACAATTCAAATGTATACAATCCAGATTTGTTTGCTTGAGCTTCATTAGAAAGAGAAATGGTCCATGACCAATTTTAAGTGTCTTTTTTTTTTTGCAGAATCACAGTGTTTTCTTTTCTTTTCTTTTCTTTTCTAGACTGCTAGGCTTGTAATGGTTCTCAAAAAAAGAATATGCATGCACTGAACAGCACGGTTTTGACTAACGGAAATTGCCTAATCAAATTTTAATTGTGTTGTATATACAGATGGCTGCGAGCATAGCCAGGGAGACCATTTGTTTGGAATGACTGAATAAAGGCAGCCTAGCATAAAAACGCCTATTCTAATCAAGAATCCCCCATTAATTTTCTGACAAGCCCAAATTAACACTTCAAATGCACTGTGATCTGCAAGAGACTTGAAATTCACAGTAACAATAGTATTCTTTTCTTCCCCCATCCCCCATCCCCCATCCCCCCGAAACCCAATTCATACAGCTTGATTTGCGCTAAAGTGGGTGTCAGTTCCAGCAGTATGAAAGTGGATGGAAAGATCTTTTAGAGAGAAAATGTGCATTGATCAAGGAGTGTGTTTGGGAGGGCGGTCAAGCCTGCGGGCCTCTAGCATGAAGGAATCCATCACTATTGGCACCTGCATCTGATTACCACTGGGACTATGAACATTTTGTAGACCTGCGATAGAGAAAAAATGTCACGCACCCTTTACTAGCGCATCACTCAAGAGTGACAAGACGTCGCTTCGGTGTCAGTTTTGAGTCACCTTAGCTTAAGCTGGAGAGCTTGACTGCTAGCCTCTCATCCTTCATTACACCCTGTTTAAGAGCACAACAGCTTTAGGACCTTTAAAACAAAAAAGAAGTCAACTAAATGTGCAAAAGTTGCTAATAACAAATAAAAGCTTGTGAGGACAGATTAGCATTATGGCCATTAATCAGTCTGACACTAAAATTAGCAGGTAGGTTAGCATTTTTAGGTGAGGTGGAGTGGAGTTTATGTAAAGTGGGTGTTTTAATCGTTTTAAAGGTTTAACCTCCTGATTAGTCTCAAATGTATGCTCATACTGTAACTCGGATCCTGTGATGTCATTATAAGTTATATTATATTATTCAAGCTTACATTCTAACACAATATATATACAAAATTCAAGACCTAAAATTCAAAATGGAAGGCCACTGGCAAGATTTGTAGTCATGCTAAATAGCATTTATGTGTAAAATACCCAAGTTTCACAACTTTCTCCTCTGAATTAGCATGTTTATGTGAGGAAACATTTACCGTATATCAGTGTCAAACTTGTATATTTCTATACCACTGGTCTTAGCTTAAGAGCTAGCAAGATTGTGTACGTAGCTCTAAAACTAACTCTAATGTCATTTATGACTAGCTATGTTAGCATTTTTGTGTGAAGTAGCAGTTTAGGTTAACAGTCCCAAGTTTAGTGTCTTAATTAGCATCTTGTTGGTTAGAAAAAAAAACTTCAGCATGTCTGTTTATTCTGTCCTAATGACAATCATGCTAATTACAGCTAACATTAGGGCTAGTATTCCTTGATCAATAGCCATGTTAGCATTTTTTTTTTCAGATGAGTGACGTAAACCATATTTTTTATTCAATCCTAATCATATAATCACCTAAGCATATAAGTATGCTAATTATACCTAGCATTATGCTAATTTATCACTAGCATTTTTGTATGAAGTTAAGAGTAACATGTTTACCGTCTTGAATCACAAGTTTAGCATGTCGAGTAGCAGGTTGGAAAGAAATTTGAATATGAATGAGTTAATGGAGTCGCGGGTTTTAAAATGGTGAACTAAGCCATAACTTTTATTCGGTCCTAATGCTAATCATGCTAATTCTAGCTAATATTAAAGCTAGCGTTCCTTTAAAAAGGCCATATTAGCATTTCTGTGAGACTGGTTAACACAGTTAGCACCAAAAGACCAAAGCACCAGGAAAGGCTTAATCGGTATCTTAAAGCTTAAATTTAGTGGCCAAACGGTTGTCAGCTTAAATCTTTTCCTTTTCATTGGCCATTGAGCAAAACTTCTTAAGTCTCTGTTACATTCTGATGAATAAAGGTCAACAGAGCACCTTGCAGTTAAGTCAATGTCAGAAATTTTGTATTTTGATCTACAATATCTACTATAGCCCTCAATCTATCAGCACTGTCATGGATTTGATATGCAGATTCATCACACTTTAATCAAAAATGCACTGCCATCGATCAAAACAAGCTGCAAAGGATGTGTGGAGGCGCTGGAATAACTCATGCCCCCGAGGAGAGACACGCACACATTCTTCGCAAGTGTAAGACAATTCCGGGTGCTAATTAAAATGCGCCTTTATATTTAATGTCCTGATTTAATTGAGATTCAGTCGCTTGCCCACATGCCTCCAGGGTGCACAGATTCGGAGCCCATATACAACAATTAAATCTAAATAACCTTAATGTTTCTTTAATAATGGTAATAACTGAGCCCATTAATGTGGATTTAAAATTCAGCACCAACTGTGCAACACCTACGTATAAACAGAAGGAGGCAGCCTTGAGGCCCGATTGAACTGAGCTATAGTCGTTTTTTAGGGCATGCAAACTTTTCTTCTGTTCTGTTTTCAGTTGACCGTAGATTTACACTCCACAGCCACTTTATTAGGAACACCATAACTAATACTGGGTAGGACGCCTCTCTGTTTTCAAAACCACCTCAAGTGTTCATGGCATGGATTCCACAAGGTCTTGGAAATATTTCTTTGAGATTCTGGGCCATGTTGACAATAATTGCATCGCATAATTGCTACAGATTTCCCAGAGTGTTTGATACAGAAGGTGCTCTATTGGATTCAGATCTGGTAAATGCAGATGCCATTGAAATACACTGAACACATTGTCATGTCAAGCGTCTTCAGCTGTCCAGTGTAGCTTCAGATTCCTGTTCGTGACTGACAGGAGTGGAACCCCAGTGTGGTCATCAGCTCTTGTATCCCATCTCTCACAAGGGTTAACATCTCACAAGGGTTGTGCATTCTGACATGCTTTTCTGATCACCACGGATATAAAGAGTGGTTTTCTGCTCATCACGGATATAAAGAGTGGTTTTCTGCTCATCACGGATGTAAAGAGTGTCCCTGTCAGTTTGAACCAGTCTGATCTTATATCTCTCAACAATAATATTCCACCCACAGAGCTAATGTTTTTTTTTTTCTCACAATTCTGTGGAAACTCTACAGACGGTCGTGTGTGTGAAAAACCCAGGAGATCAGTCCATCTGGCACCGACAATCACGCCACGCTCAAAGTCAATGAAATCTCATTTTTTTCCCCATTCTGCTATTTGAAGTGAATATTAACTGAAGCTCTTGACTTGCACCTGCGTGATTTTATGCATTGCACGGCTGCCATGTGATTGTTTGATATTCGGATCGTTGCATGAATAGGGCAGTAGGTGTACAGGTGTTCCTAATAAAGTAGCTGGTGAGTGTAGTTGAATTGATAGTGTCTGACATTGTAGGATAATCAAAGGCTAAAAATAGAAATAAAACATAAAAAAAAAAAAAATAGCTTTGTTTCTGGGAGTTTAGTGTTTTTTAGTTTAGTATAGTTTCATATAGGTGTTTTAGCCTCCCATCTAATATGACCACCAGCTGTCACTGAGTGTAATACTATTGTTGATAAACTGTGTATGCCAACCCTTGCGTGTTAAGAGTAATCAATTTCCTGGTTCGTGGTCAGACTCCAAACCTGTTAAGAATGTTGTTGTTGAGGAAATGACATCACCTGACATCAGGCTTCCTTGGTATGCAGCAGGTGCTTGCTATTGCTTCACGGCTGTGCGCATGGGAAGTGAAAACAAGTTTACAGGAAGCCACTCGTGTTCTTGTAAGCGCTTGAGAACTCGGGAGATCCCAGCTGTAATATCGGTGTGCCGTCACTTGGCAGATAAACATCTTGAAGTTGCATGAGAATTAAGCCATTTAAGAGAAATGATCTTGATATCTTTGCATGATCATGGCTGTGAATATAATGCAACAGCAGGAGTGTTTGGCAGGCATGGGGTGGAGGGGTGGGGGGGGCGTTTGATGTTGCTAATTTTACTTCTGTTTACTTTCTCAGTGACTAATCAGTTGATGAGGGTGAGAACTGTGTGAAATCTTGCTGCACAGCCTAGTAATTGATCACCCTCTAATTTACCCTGCAGCTCGATGACACTGTATTGAGTAAGGGGTAAAACACGGTGGGGCGTGCTTTTATAGGAAAGTAATCCTAAATTCACGTCAGGCCACATCATACCACCATGGAGTTGACTATTTTCTGATACCAGAGTGTCTCAATTTGCTTTTTAATGATCGTAATCAGAATCGAGAATTCACACCAGTTGTTGAATTCGTTCCTAAAAGATAAAACACCTCTAGAATCCATAATCATTCAGATAAACAAGGAAAGCATTGCAAAGAAAGGTACAATGGCTAATCCCATCCTTCACATTAACCACATGTTGTGTGTGTCGCTTGTGTATCTTCACGAAAAAGATCATCTTTGTTTACCAAGGTTTAGCACAGACTGCAAAGAATTATAGGGAACCATTTTAGGGAACCATAAGGACTATAGACAATACAGACATCCCAGGCCAGGTGTCCAAGTTTCATATAAAAGCTTCACATCCATAAATATCCTCAAATACCCTCAAGAAAAACCTTTTATAACTTTTTTTTATTAGTGTATGAGGTGCTATTTTCTCAGATTGCTGCCTGTCAGCATGGAAATTCAGCACTGTGAAATGGAATGTGTAATATTTTAGATGATGAAAAAGCAGCTACGCATCAAGAGGAATTGTAAGGGACCTAAAAGCATGTCACTGAGCATGCAATCTTGAAAAAATTCAACTTGACAGAAGTTTCCACAAGACATCCTCCAAAAGCATCACAGCAGACAATGTTTGGTCGAGTTTGGGCTCCAGTGTCAGTTAAGGCTGAAAAAAAAAGTCTGCATCTCGATTCTCTCTTTAGACGATTCTGCATCAACGCACATATCTCCATAATCATATAGTTTTTAAATTATTAGCCATATTTTTTGAAAAGCCACAAGACAGTTCAAGCTAAATGTAAAAAAAAAGGAACTGGCCTGATATATTTTAAACCAATTGGATGGTGAAATGGAAAGGGAAAGGCGTAGGCTAGCAAGTGAGCTATGGGTGTGTTAGAAACTAGCTGAGCTAGCTAGCAGATCATGTATAGAATCAAAATGCATTGAGAATCGTTCTTCGCATCGTGACACCTTGAATCAAAATCACGTTGAATTGTAAGGGGCCTACTGTTAATCCAAAGAGCAGTCCAATCCAAAGTCCAAGAAAATATTTTTATAAACAACATGTCTGAGCATCAGGATGCATTAGGCGATGTGAGATGGATCTGGAAGTTTCTTTAACAAGCTTGCAAGACAGGAAGTAGCACTTTGCGACAACACATTTCAGTTTCAATTTCTGCCTGCCACATTTCCCCTTTCTTTAGCTCAGGCCTCGTTTATAAGAACACATTTGACAGCTTTAACAAATGGATCCCTGGCAAACTGATGCTTTGATGTCTGTGAGTAATGAACAAGGAGGACAGCTTCTGTACAAGTTTAGGGCCTCAGGGTCTGGTTAGACGATTGCCATGCAACAAAATGATAATGAAAAGCCATGAACAAGTGCTACTAAACACAATTGTGAAAGCAGTTTCAAATGGGGAACTGGTTTTGAGGCAAAGAAACTGACTATAAGACAACGATCAAATCCTGTGGACTCCATACTGTGTAAATTTCACCTCATTAGCTAATTATCAGCAGAAGGAAATTACATTAGACACCTGGACTAGGACTGAGAGCCAGGACTCTATTTCTAAACTTCCTTTCCCCACTTTTATTTATCTTTTCATATTCATTACGCATCGGAGACTTTCCTATCATGCTGCATCATGATATATTTAAGCTGGGAGCATGAAAGGTAGCAGACGTCTCAGCGGACGTGGATGAAGCTCCTGCATCTTTCAGAGTTCCATACCAGAATTGTCAAGCAGGTCAAAGAGCTAAGATAAGAATGCTAAACATTTCTGCTTTGCAACATGACTATGTAGAAGCCAAACAACTGGTTGGTGTACTAGGGGTGACTCCCAATAGCATCTGGAAATCAAATTCATGAACTGGAATTGGGAGAGAACATGATAATAGAAGAACAAATGATGGCGCAACACTTTAATTTCCATTCACCACATTTTCACTAAACCATACGTTATACGTTTAAGGCCCCCATGGCTTGAGAGCAGTGTTGTTGATGTATTTCTGTTTGAAACAGGAAGTCAGGGTGACAGCGTGTTGAAGTGCTTGACTGATTTACAGCCAGTAGCATTCGAAATATGCCATACCCCACTGAATATAAACTTCACTGTAGTTTAAAAAAACTAGCTAAAAAAAGAGAACTACGAAGAGTTTAACAAGTCACAGGGTTGTCACTGGGATACCATCTACATGCTAGATAAAATTATATTACTTACTCATTACTTACTCATGGAGAAGCCATCATGGGGTATAAAGACGGAATTGCGATTTAGATTAGTCTGAGGTACAACATTCCAGTACTGAACAGCACCAACTTGTACAAATTCCAGCCTCTCCCAAATGAATAAACCCCAACCGTTTTTTTTCCTCAAACAAGGGATAGTTGGAAAAGGCAATAGTGTGCGGGAAGATGCACATCCAAAAATGCACCAACGAACCATACACAAACCATTCTAGAGAGCATCTAATTGGACAAACACAAGACTAGTACAGGTTGAGTCATCAAAAAATGGAATTGGAACGGTTTTCCCTAAATGATGAACTCATCCATCCATCCATCCATCCACTTTCCATACTGTTTTATCCTACACAGGGTCACAGGGAAGCCTGGCACCTATCCCAGGGGCATAAGGCAGGAGACACCCTAGACGGGGTGCTAAACCATCGCAGGGCACAATCGCACAATTTGGAAATGCCAATCAGCCTACAACACGTCTTTGGATTGGACGAGGAAACCGGAGTACCCAGAGGAAACCCCCAAAGCACGGGGAAAACATGCAAAAACTGCACACACAGGGCGGAGGCGGGATTTGAACCCTCAACCTCAGAGGTGTGAGCCAAACGTGCTAACCACTAAGCCATTTTTTACTATCAAAAGTTTCTCTATAACACTAAGGGAGAGGTAAAAAAAAAAAAACTTCTCCTTTGAGAGTTTGTAATGTGTTAAGGGGTTACTTATGACCCCAAGAAAGTTCCTCTTGTTCTAGCCATGTCTTTTGGTTTTGACTTGTTTACAATGTTAATACAACTGGGAAAACATGATCTGTTTTAGTATCAGTGCTGGCAGGCTGAGATGTTATCACTGAAATAGCATTAGTGCTATTGCTATTGCTATTACAGCATGATAAGTCGGTAAACATTGACTGCACCAGCAATATTACTGCGTTAGCATCAAGCATATACTATATCACCCGCCATATGAGGAAGTGCCAGTTTAACTTCACACGAACACATGGAACACAACTAGGTGTTATTAACCTTTCATTTAATTTAATTTCAAGTCTATGTTACTGCTATTTTTAAGTAGCAGATTGTCCGTTGTTGCTGTTGTTGCACTAGCTTTTATTCTACACAGGTATTTTAGTACTCTTTGTTGAATTGTCTGATTCAATTATATTATCTGGACATAATTTTACTACACACTATATACACAACACACTGGTGTCGAATGGTGGTTTCCGGTTGTTTCTAATTGGTCAGATGTTGATTAATTTTCTCTAACAGCAGCTCAGACAGTAGTTACAGCTGCAATATTTATATTAATGCGCTTGTACTAATGCATTATTAATCATTTACATAATCTAAGGCTGATAATATACAGAATTTAAAAAAATATGTTGTTATTTAACAAATAAATACATAATAATTGATACGGTGACACTTCCTGCGAGGAATTTATGAACACTTATGGAAGGAGTCTCCAGTCTCAGTGCTTTGGAACAGTTAGTAAGTTTTCCACCACAATAAAGTCATCAGGAGGAGATTCCGATTTCTCTTTAACGTAACAAGCTGCATTTTCCTGTCTTTTCAACTTCGAGGCTGGTGAGGCAATGACTGTTTCCAGCTACTATAACATAAATGTAGTAACTTGTTTCATGGACGTTCGACAACACGTTTCCGTAAATGTTTTCGCAGGCCAAAACTTAGAAAATTTACGCCAGATTTTCTTCATACTCATAAGCGTATTGTTGATGAATACCAATCACAAATACAATGCAAAGCACGTGCATACCACTGTTAATAGCATTTAGCGACGCCCACATAACTCCATAAAAGGTAAAGCTCAGAGAGAGCTGAAAGCACAAAATGAGAACAAAATGGTGAAAGTAAAGGAAGATATTTTGACTCACGTTTACAGACAAATTACAGAAAAGGTGAATTAGGTCTGGATAAAGATAAAGAGAACTGGTTTGATATGAAAACCAAGAAATAAAGATTACACAGGGAAACTGCTTCGTTTAATTGTTTTTGTCACGGTGTCTGTCTCTCCTACGAACAATTTACAAGCAAATTTGTCTGTTGATAAAATATGATCCTTTGAATGCACTTTTTCGTAGCCACTACATTACTAATCTAAGTATCTGTAAACATACAGTACATGCAAAATGTCCCTATGATTACATTAGTCCACTGGGTCACCGCAAGTGAGATATTTTGATTAAGATGCCGCTCTCATCTCCGCTCGAGGACGCACCTGTTCCCTGTTGACCTTTATACCCGTCAAACAGATTTGTCCATGATTGTAATGTGACTACACAAGGCGACAGACATGAACGAGGATACACGACATGTAGCACTCTTCAATTTGTTTAATTTGGGCTTTGACAAATGAAAGCTCAGAAGTGTCGGAGTTGAATTCATTCCCTGAGTCTCCTCTAACTAAAAAACATTTATTCATGACAATAATAATAATAATAATAATAATAATAATAATAATATAAAACAGCAGAGTATGTTGAAGTTTAAAATGTTAAATACCGTGAAATTGGACAGTTCTTGTGCTATGCTTAAATCTTACTTTCTTTCTACTTCCCATTTGAGTGGTTATGTGCAATAAATAATGCAACCATGGGATTTCTACAGTCTGTGAAGGACTGTTTTAGACACATCACGTCCATAATGCTAGATTTTTAAAGATTTTTAACATTATTTTTAAAGCTATATAGAATATCCCTTAAAATTTACATGTCAGGATACTCTCTTTAATACTGAATTTGTACAGAGAACAACAATTTGCAAGACAATTTAAGTACAAATTGGACATTGATAATGCTGGAACTGTAACACATGAGAAAATGAAGTTCTGGATGATTTGCTTTATCATATTGAAAGGAAAAATATAGAATCTGGGGCACTCATGTATTAAGTTTAGGAAATCCTATTTAAATCTAATGAGTACAGTCAAACATGATTTAATTTCCTTAATGCAAAGTGCAAACATTGTGATGTTTAAATGTATAGCTTTATATCTCAGTGTTTTTATTCTCAATGCTTTTTAACTGTATATTGGGACAATTTAAAATCCTTGATGTCTAAGCTTGGCTTCTTGAGATTTAATTATTTCAAGCACAAACATCTGTATTTGTATATATTTAATATTCCTTTTAGTTCCCTTACAATAAAATCACATACATTTTACATAATTTATATCACATTATACATACATTTTCACGTATGTTTAATGTGAGTAACATGAATTCAAGTAAACACTTGTGACGTTATGTGATAACGTGAAAAAGAATGATTTCTGTGAGAAAATCACATGAAAAAATGAAACTGCACGTCCTGCTTGTGTGAAAATAAATGTATCATATGAGGAAAAAAATAAGAACACGTACACTACATGGGAAAAACACGTGAAGCCTAAGAGCAAACTGTAAATTTCACATTAGTCACCGACACGTGACTTTTTTGTACGAGTGGCTATGTCAGTTTTAAATAAAAACATAAGCACTCATAATGAGATATGTAGCTTAGAAGGAACTAAAATGGATATTTTTACTCATAAGGACAGAGAACGAGGCCGGGGTGACTTATCCCAGAATGATTCAGCGGCTCAGTCGGAGGTGAAGCTGCTCCAGGGCCTGTGAATTATGCACCGATCCAGGTTTGTCAGTGAACACCTTCTAAAAGCAGCCTCACTTCTCACAGAAGACCTGTAACTAAACTGAATAAAAACGATTAAAGAAATGTTCTTTGGACTCTGCAGGGGGTTTGATCTGAATGTGGCTTTCAATAGTTCTGCTCAGAAATCCAGAAAAGTACAGAAAGTCTGAGTTCAGGTTTAGCCACTAATGCAAAATGATAAATATTAATATCTGTGTGTTCATTCAATTTGATTGGTTTGTACTTTTATGCATGAATTCATTCCTGTTTTTATAAATAAAAGAATTTCTGCTACATGCTACATTTAAGTAATGAACTCAATAACGCCATTATAAGTACAATTTTTTGAAGTATCTGGACTTTGTGAGTCTTTCTTGCACTTGCACTGGACTAAGTACTTCCACTTTCTCTCGTTCTTGTGTACTTTGTATACATGTGTGTGTCCGTGTGTAGTAGTAGTAGTAGTAGTAATAGTAGTAGTTTGGGCTGTAATGAAAATATTGATGCGCTCGTACTCAATACCATGTAATTATCGCTTCTATAGTAATAGCTCATTAAAAGCACTTGTATGGCAGATGCTCCATACAATATAAGCCTAAACATTGGATTAAAAAAATGTTATATAACAAAGAAAAACGGATAATCGTTGATATGGTGATGTTTTCTATGAAGAGTCATCTACTGAATATTTATGGAAGGAGTCTACTTTAAGATATATTGCAAAGATTCGGATAAGATAGTGGATAACGTCCGTACATCAGAAATGCGTGCGCACCACGGTGACGCAAAAGCTGAGGAAAAAAAAAAAAGAAAAATGAGTCTCGCTTTTCCAATTTTTTGGGGCTAGTTTTATGTCTTTTGTAGATATTTTTAACTTCAAAAGACAAAAAAGAGAGGCTGGTGAGGGAACGATTTATATGGTGTTTATAGCTGCTATAACGTAAGTGATAACAGGAACTCACTTGTTTCGTGGACGTTCCACAACATTAAACACACTATTAACGTTAAACTATAAATGTTACAACTTTGACAAAAATGATAACACACTACAACATTGTAATTGCAGCATGTCAACAGTAGCTTTGTGTCATTTATTATTTGCCTATAACAGCATACCCTCAAGATTTATTCCTCACTGTGTAATTTCTCACTGAACTACGCGTTGGTTGTGGAATTACCTTACTGGCCGATCGTTGCTGTTTGTTGCAGCATCATACAGACCTTTCATGACATTTGTCATGGCGTAAGATGTCATGTGTCATAAAACAACTGCTAAATACACTTAAAAAAAAACCAAAGGTCAAATGTGGAATCCGAAAAGGTATTTGTTCCCACAATAGGGAAGTTACTACGTAGAACTATAGGAAAAAAATGTACACATCATTGAACATGGCATTGAACAGATATCATGATAATTACCATTTACAGATTGTCCTGACCTTTATGACACGGTCATGTCAGTCTTATGATGCAGAGTTCATGTCAGGTCATGTCAGGCGTTATCTGTGACTTGACGTAAGTGTCTATTAACATGACAAAGCTTTCCATTGCTTTTGAAGCAAAATTTGAACGCCGGACAAGATTTGGACCAGATTTGAGATATGTGTAGTTTTTTTTCCACCATTTTTTTATTAAATACAATGACTTTTTTTTTTACCATGCTATCTACACCGTTCACCATCACTGGCTTACTTTCCTTCCATCAATCATCTCTTTACACCATTTCTTTACAAAGTGCCTTCGCTGACACTTTACTCCTCTTCAAATGGGAAATTCTTTCTCAACCATGTTACCGTAACATCGGGGGTAGTTCCCATTGAACAGGAAGTGTTAACGACAGGTATGGGAAATGACCTGCCAGATACCAATCCGTGCTTTGAGGATTTGCGGTTAAATAAGATTGATGTCCTGCTGTCTAGCTTCATGAGTGAGAGAGACAGAGAGGGAGAGTGAGACGGGGAAAAGCATGGAGACCTTTGTCTTTCTGTTTCCTCAATTCGACTTCTCTGCCCCCAAGGAGGAAGTGTATTTCAAAATGCTCGGCGAGACCGTGTGGCGTGCTACCAGAATGAAAGACAGCCACTCAAGGTAAGTTTTTTTATTAATATTATTCTCTTGAAATCTTTCAAGAAACAGTTGATGGGTTGTAATATGCAGTCTGTGTATGAGGATGCTGTAATTCCGCAGGTATTACTTTATGATGGCGACAGGTTGGCGTATTGGCTGTGTTTGCATTGCTTAATTCTTTCATCAGAGCACTTTAGCTTGAATCCAGATATCCTGCAGATTACTCAATGCATAACCGCAATGATCTGTAAACAAAAAGTGATTGAGATGTGTACTTGGACACACTGTCGTTATCCAGTTCTACAGCTTGACTCTAGTGGATCTGTGATATCAGGGATAATGGTTTGTAAATAGATCTGTTACAAATCATCACTACCAAAGTACAAGAGCTTCATGGCAAGTGGTTCTTGCTTAGGATACAAAGAAAGACATTCTGTAAAACCTTTATGAGACGATTCTACATTCTTTCTTAATTGCAACTCGGTCTTCTGAAAGTTGTTTTAAAGAAGTACAGAAATGGTTCTTGACCAAAGTGTATCAGTACTTCCCCTTATTGCACCTCTTATATCGTGACTCCGTAAGTCAGCATTGCACGCATTACAAATGACTCATCCAACCTCAATCTGATTAAAATATTCAACTTGATCGAACATAAGATTTCTGCACTCTTCGAAACAAAAGGTTTGTTTGGATAAGTTAAGGGTTCGGTGTTGTACAACGTAAAGGAAATGCTGCATGGTTTAGTGCAGAGGTTCTCAAAACTTGCCAAGGAACTGTATATCTGCTGTCATGCAGATTTCTTCAACTATCACACTGTTCATATATTAGGCTCATTACTGAAGTGTGTGATATAATAGCTTTTTAATCTTCAAGCTGACATTATTTATAGGCTATTGGTTTTTCACTTACTGAGATTCGATTCAAGTTCTCAAAAAGGCCCTAAGAGCTAAAAAACAAATACAATAACCTTAATAATGGTGGGTCATGATTTTTTTTTACTACTGTAACAAAAATTATTTAAATCATGGAGTCATAGGCGGCTCTGTGAGAGGGCCTTGGGGGGCCAACAAGCTTGGCCACAACTAAATGAGGGTTAGTTGTCTCTGAAATTATGTATATCTCATCACTTTTTGAGTGACAATGCAGCCACCTTTTCCCCTTAAGGTGGTGGAAGAAGTCCCCCATGTGGAAGGTGTTTGTTCCATTTAGCTAAGTTTGAAGGAAGTGGAACAAGGTGTGATTGACGCTAGAAGAATACCAAAGAAGACAGTGAGACAGCAGCAAAGAATTGTTTTAAAACAACCCTGTCTTTGTTGTGTCATTCTAACATAGTCAATGTTACGTTATTCAAAATCGCATCTGTGTGACTGTGACTGTGTGTAATGTTAGCTAGCGTATTCAGTAGCTTATAAAATAGCACTTGATCCAGCACATCCCTAATTTTATTTTTTATTTATTAATTTTTTTTTATTTCATGTGCCGACAGTTAGTTAATGAAG
This sequence comes from Pangasianodon hypophthalmus, assembly GCF_027358585.1. NCBI lineage: Eukaryota > Metazoa > Chordata > Actinopteri > Siluriformes > Pangasiidae > Pangasianodon > Pangasianodon hypophthalmus. Next base: position 31,017,350 of record NC_069713.1, read on the forward strand.
CCACAAGATAGTAAATTAAGGTCATGGGATTGTAATGAGTGTGGGATATCATCTATTTGATGACATTTTTAATTCAGTGTTTTGATTTGTTGATTTAATAAAATATTCAATGCTCTCACCTGTAAAGAAAACGTGCCAGTGGTTTGAAGGATCTGCTATGCTTCCGTTCACATTAATTCGTCACTGTATGAATTATTTATTTATTTAAATGTAAAAAATCGATCCTCGAGATCCATAAACACATCATGGTAGGGGCATGACATGTCATTGTCAGGACAATGTCATTGTCCTGTATCTTAATACACGCAATGCAGCGAGTACAATAATCTAGAAGCGCCTGTTCTTGCGGTCCCTTGACCCCACTTTGAGACGTGCTGGTTTCTTTATGGAACTAATAACTTCTCATTTTCATACAGAAATAAGGACAAGGACAAAGATAAGGACAAGGACAAAAAGTATAGACTCAGTCTTCTGATGACCAGGTCTGGATCGCATGAAAATGTGAGCCCAGAGAAAAAGGCGCCAAGTAAAACCATTCAGTAAGTCCTTTTTACACATTATATCTACACGCTGAAATTTGCCACCATGGACTTCCTGATTAAATAAGAAACGCCGCCTTATCTGTGATTTGCAGCATTCCACCTGAGGTCGCTTTGAGATGGAGCGATTCCTTTGAAGATCTGCTGGCACATCCAGGTGAGATAGTGTTAATGTTAATGTTAAACAATGAAGAAGCACTGATCGTGTGACGTGTGCAGACATCCTGTTGGGAACTGAAGGGTCAGCTTGATTAGAATAACAAGAGATGTTCCTCGTAGCCTGACATTTCAAACCAACCCCAGCATTGCTTGATACAGAGTTGAGCTTTTACGCTCAACAAACAAGTATAACATTTACTGAAGTAGTCCAATGATGAGGAAGAACTTTCTTGATAAACTCTCCAGCACACAAAACCAAGAAGGTTCACTTCTGCATTGTAGGGTGACTCAAGCGTACAAATGTTGTTTGTACAAGAATCACACCACTGAAGGATCTGTTGTAGTGGCCAAGTTCAATTCCCAATATCTTCTCAGATCCATCTTGGGCTGAATTCCGGTAAAAGCAAATGATCAAACGTAAATAACGTGCTCCTTTCCTGATTTAGATGGAGTGGAGACCTTCACGCAGTTCCTGCGCTCCGAGTTCAGCGAGGAGAACATCGAGTTCTGGTTAGCGTGTGAGGATTACAAGAGCACAGCGTCCCCTGCCAATCTGCAATCCAAAGCCAAGCAAATGTATGCAGTATTTATTGACGCCGCGGCGCCCAAAGAGGTACGCTAGCAAAAGCTCTTATTCAGGACTTTATTAGCACAGACTGGTGTATAACACTTTACACTTTTCTCTTTTCTCAAGTGGGGCTTCTATGCACTTGTTTTGTTTGTTGTATAGGATCTACAAAATGTCCAGGAAATGTCAGCAAATTTGACTTTACCAATGTAGAAAAGCTAATTACAGATTGTAATTGTCAGAAACGCTAATAAAGTGTGATTGTGGGGAAAAAAAAAAAAAGATCTACACTCTGGAACAAAGTAGAAGTTCCATGACGAACCCTACAACAAAGAGCTTCCTTGTCAGAGGTGGAGACCATTTATACCACAGCGCTGTTGAATTCTCAATTCTGATTGGTCAGATGGTGATTCGTTTTTTTTAGAACAGCAGCTCCAAAAATAGTTCTGGCTGAAAATCAAATCACAGGTTTATATTAATGAGCTTGTTCTAATACATCAACATTTCTATACTAACAACCAACACAGGGACTTGGACAGCAGATGCTCCACCTAAAGGCATTAAAAATAAGTGCAGTTGGCGATATGGTGACATTTTTTGTGAGCATTTTTGGAAGGAGTTTCTAGAGTCTGTGTTTTACCACAGTCTACATAAGATGGTCTATAGGACTAGACATTGCAAATTCTCGGCTTCCTGGTAACATAGCAAGCTTCAGTAACTTTAAGAGAGAGAAAAAAGAGAGGCTGGTGAGGGAACAGCTGTTTATAGCTGCTAGAACATAAGTGATGATTGTTTCATGGAGCGTTCCATAACAATGTAACTATAAACGGATAAAAAGTATTTTTAATAAAGTTAATAAAGTTTCAAAATTGTAATTGTTGTAAAAAATTGCTGTGCTGTAAGAGGAATAAAACACATTTCAGGAGCAAAGTCCTCTGTCCTAAAGACTTTCCCATTGAGGACAACTTACTGACCGTTTTAAATTACATTACATTAAATTACTCAACAACTTCTGACCAATCAGAATAGAGAATTCAACAAAAAAAAAACACCACTTGGTTAGCTTGGTTAGCTATTGGAAGTTGTAAAACACGTGGAATGGCTTAGTAAATAACTGATCATATGAACTGATTCTTTACTTTAGTGATTTGATTCTTTCAAACTTTACGTGCATCAAAAACTAAGTAAGTATTGATTCGTTTGAGTCACCAGCCGATCTCATCTCCTATTCATAAATCACGTACTGCAGGCGAAATCAAATTTCTTAAAGTTTATCATCTAAAGACATATATAATAATGAAACATAACACAAAGGAGTGAAATGTTTAGCTACACAGACAAAATAGATGCGTAAACAACCGGCAGAAAATAGATTTAAAATAACATCGTAGTTTCAGTGTAGATAAAATACACTTGAGCGTGTGAGTTGATTTACTAGAATCTATTTTAACCCTCTGTGAGTGTTTCTCAGGTATTTGTCTCTGCTTTAGTAGCTGTTCTTCTAAATCTTCCAGAGAAAAAGCCCCTATGACTGAGAACCAGCGTCAGCGCGAGCCCAGTGGCTTAGTTTCACTTGTTTTTTGGCTGAACTTTTATGTCTGTGAGGCTGAAATAAAAATCCTCTGCAACAGCATTATGTCTATAGTGCGTGGCGTTTGAAGAAAAAAAAAAAAAAAAAACGGCCGCGTGGCCACAAGACCGAAGTGGAGATGTGACCGTGTGGTTTTCCTGCTAACATTTCACAGCTGGGCCTGCAAACAAACCATCCCCCCCCCCCCCCCCCCCCCCCCCCCCAACTCAGCCACCCACACTCTTACAGCCTGAGGAAAAAAAAAAAACCAAAACACTTTGAAATTCAAGTAATCAGACGTTACTGAGACAAAACGAACTTGTCATGTTCTGAAAGTATCCGGTCTACTCTGAAAAGCAGTCTGGTCATTAAACGAATACAGAGTAACGCTAATGATGTGACGCTTTCGCAGAAGTATAGGCAAAATAGGAGAAATGAAGTCAAGTCAAATCAAGTCAAGTGGCTTCTACTGTCATTTCAACCATATACAGCTAGTTAGTACACAGTGAACTGAAACAACGTTCCTCCAGGACCATGGTGCTACATTAAACAACACAGAACTACAAGAGACTACACATTACTACACAATGACTGACAAAGCAAGAGGCTGTCACAGTATCCGATATATTCACATGGTCAAATTTTCGAGCTATATACCGTTCTGAAAGCTACCGATTTCCCTGAACTGCAGATGGACATTTGCATGTATCACAAACAGAATTAATACTTTATCTTTTTCAATTCGTGCCAAACGTGAAAAGGAAGAAAATGGCTAGGTTAAAAAATCACACACAAATGCTTGATGGGGAAATAATCGCTGACTCATTCAGTTGACTAAATTTCTTGTTATTAATGCTCTTTTTAAAACGTTCTCCGTTGTCCGTTGTACAGCACGTGAAAGCGCGGTTCTCTGTTTTGGCAATCATGTGACGGTGTCTAAATACAAATTGAATTCATTAGGATTACCCGCACATTTGTTAAAGCGTGTTGAGATGAATGGCAGGAAAGACAGATTTTGCTCAAAACTTGTTTCCAGACTACCACAAAACAAGCATTTCCTTTTTTTTTCAAACAATTTTTTAACAATTTTTGTTTTCAAACAATTTTTTTAAAGTGGGTTTAAAATACAGCAGAGGCTAACTATTAAATTATTAAAACATATACGTTCGTTTTCTCCAAGTCCAAAGTTACCATCGTCATATAAAGCACAGGAAAGATGTGTTGAATTCACACACACACACACACACACAGTAGGTTTATGGTTAACCCTTAAGGTGTTTAAGCTGCAGATGGACTACATTGTCACATAGGGAAGTAGACGCAGTTCAGAAAACACTTTGAGTCACAGTGCTGCACCTAGCAAAAGTGAGAAAATGTGCCTGAACAAGATAATCCAACTAGCTGTGGTGCAAGCTAACAAAGATTCAAAAACAGCTCAGTCATCACCAACAAAGCATGAAGAAGTTTGTGTATGCAATGCAATACAGCTAACACTGCATCTAGCACTGTGATAAGAAAAGGAAATGGTCCAAACTGACATACTGGGGTTTGGTAGTTAGCGTGATTATCTCTAATATTGTTCGTAAATCTGTGTCACTGCAAGATCTAATGATGACTAATTGTTATCTGTCCTCCTATCTTATTTTTCTTCATAAGGTCACATGACATGACATGATATGCACGTCTTAGTGATGTTAAGTTATTACCATGCTAGTCATATCCAGAACACTGGAATTGCCTGGATTCATTTTTCAAAGAATAGATGCCCAGGAAAGTACTTTGGTCAACACCAGAATTCAACAGCACTCTAAGATATATTTAACACATTTAAAAAAAAAAAATGTTTAATGTATTATGTGTTACAGATTAACATCGACCATTCAACCAAGCTGGACATACAGAAGAACATCGCACAACCGACGCAGTCATGTTTCGATTCAGCGCAGAGCAAAATCTACGCCTTGATGAAGAAGGACTGCTACCCACGCTTCCTCACCTCAGACATCTACCTGAGCCTGACCAAGAGGAAAGCGCCTCCTGCCATGACCAGGAGAAGGTCTCGATCTTTTGTCTTCAGTGACCGCGAAGATAACGCAGCAGCCTGGTTGTAGCTCCTCAATGACAGTTAGTATAATAGTTTCTACAGTCGTAGCTGTGCATCTTTCACACTCAGTGCCTTGCTAGATGTGCGTTGGACAGTATTTTTTTCCCTGGGTCAGCAAAAGAGTTGAGCTTAGATTCCAATTTCAACGATCGCAGATTGGATCAAATGATATCACCGTCAACATGGCTTCATTTCAGTGTATTCGCTTAGCATAAAATATTGGTTTTATATGCCAGTAAAGTTAGATAGTGGGCAGGCAGCTACGTACAGGACTGTGTTAACGTTACCGAGCTAAATATTGAACTTGGACAACGTCAACATTATGTTTCTAGCAGTAGCTTATATTGTGTAGCTATCCAAGTTCACTAGCGAGCTAAATTAATTGTTTTAAGGTCAGATGGTGTTTTTCCGTAACGGCAATTCTGACAGTAGTGCCGGCTGCTAGGCAAATCCCAGGCTTATATTAATGCGCTTGTTCTAATGCGTTATCGTTTCCATAGTAACAGCGCATTCGCAGGGACTTCTATCAACGATGATTTGCATAATCTAAGGCTAAAATAAATGGATTAAAAATGTTAACAAATGTTAAAGTTATCGATTGATATCGGAAGGTTTTCTGTAAGGATTTCATTTGTGGAAGGAGTCTCCAGTGCCAGAGCTTTGTAACAGTCATGGGAAAGTCTTTAGGATGGAGGAGTTTGCAGTTTCTTAGTAACATGACAAGCTGCTTTTTTTTGTGTGTGTGTGTGCATGTGTGTGTGTGCAGGTGTGTGTTATTAATTTTAAGAGAGAGGTGAGAGAACGTCTGTTTATAGCTGCTACAACGTGCGTGATAACTTGTTTCGCAACATTAATGTAACTATATAATTCGGGACGTGATGGTGTAGGAAAATAATCAGCTTCTAGGTAACAGTAACTCAACAGTAACACGTCAAGCTACGTGACAACACCCTGTCGTTGATTATTCTCCTATAACTGCACACCCAGAGTGTTTTATTCTTTACTTACAGCAGAATTTAAACCAGGAGCCAAAGTCACACGCACATCACAGATAAAGTATTGTAGCCACTGATTACGTTTAACTTAAGCTCCGCCCCTTGTTGTCCCAAGAATTCCTGTCACTATGGAAAATCAGGGTGTTCACGATGATTCATACATATCAGTATTGAAGTTGTTTTTTTTTTTTTTTTTTTAAATAAAATATCTGTTTACACAAGTGCAAGTATTAAACTCTGACCCAGAAATTTAGCTTCTTGCTATGAGAAGCTATGAGAAGATTTTATCAAAACAATGCAGAAATATTAAGGACTAAACTATCTCACATTTCCTTCCTGTCTATACTATTGTATTATTCAACACCTAATATACATATTAGCATTGTTTTTGTTGTTTTTATTTTACATTAGGACTTATTTACATTCAAGTACTAATCCAAGCCATGAATTATTTATTGACTAAAACTTTTCCCTTTGCCGAGAGTTTCATGTTAATCTATTTCTATCTACATGATTACGATCTTAGCTTTAATTTGTAAATTGTATATACAACCTGTGTGATAAATCATTGTATAATAAAAGCGTTTCTCAATAAACGATTCATGATCTTGATGGAGCTCCGCTTCATGACGGGGCGCACATTGCGCCACACCATTGTTGATTATTTCCTATAACAGCATGCCCCTATGTGTTTTATTTCTTTTATATTTATTGGCGTAAATTCTACGGTTTCGGGTGGGACGATTGTTATTAAAATAAACATTTCATCTCTGACTGAAATTATCCATGAACAAAGTCTGTTTCAAAATGAACTGATTTCAGGAATTGTAAAGAAATGAGAAAGAGAAAGAATGAGAAATAACAATATTGTCCTTTCCTTACAAGCACTGTAATTAATGGATTGATAAAGACTTTTAACATGAAAAGCTACATGTGCATTGTGTCATATTTTCCAATTATATACTATACATCACATAGAAGGTGATTCACAGAACTGCAGCTATGCTAACACAGTACTGGTGTAACGCAATGGATCTGGAACTGGATCTGGATCTGATCAGTGCTCCAAATATCCATATCCTTATTCCGGTTTAAACATAAATATGAAGTCACACTACGTCCCCAGTAATACTAGAAAACACTGGAGGGGAAAAAACAGAGGTATAAATGCCAGCAGTGTCAGCATGATGTGTGAATTCTGGCTCTGACAGTTCCTCAACCTCAGCTTCATCTCTCCAGTTCATAATTGGTTTCAACTAGAGATTTGCACCAAGGTATGAGTTGCATCTAGTCAGTTAGTCAACTAATAGGCAGTAAAATAGTGAGACAGAAGGTAAACAAAGCAGCAAAATGTACGAAATGAAGCCAATTCAACTGCACAAAACTACACTATTATTATTATTATTATTATTATTATTATTATCATTTCCTGTTTGGCCCTTATTGGACAGTTAACACTGTGATATGGAGTGGTGGAGAGGTGTGAGCGAGAATCCCACTCTTGCCTGCTCCCAAAGGAACTCCTTCGCAGTTAATTTCGTTGTCTTTTAACAATAAATAAAATGTAAATTAAATGCATTCTTTGCATTTTTTGACTCGCTGGTGGACTAGGACAAATTAATAGTCGCACAAACCCTAATGCGCGACACTCTTGCACAATTACTGCTTATAAGACCCGTTCTAATGAATTTAGTTGGCATAATATTAACAAAAATAGTAACCTAATTTAAACTCTGTCACCCTGACCAGGCAGTTACTAAGGATGTCACTCATGCTGTAAATGCATCACATAGCAAAAAAGAAAAAGAAAGAAAGAAAAACAAAGAAGGCACCTCCTATTCATATATATATTTGTAATATATATAAATTGTGAATATATAAATGTAAATTGTGAATATATAAATGTAAATCCAAACATATAAATGTAAATCTGAATATATCCGAGTTATCAGAGTTACTACTATATATATTCCGATTTACATTTACATTTACATAGTCACAATTTATATTTATATATTCATATAGAGTTATAACTTCATAATTATAATTCATAATTATAATCATAACTTATATTAATTATAAATTATATAACTTCATAATTATAATTCATAGAGTTATAACTTTATATTCAGGATTTACTTGTTTTATATATATATATATATATATATATATATATATATATATATATATATATATATATATATAATGTGTGTAAAACAAGTTCATTATCACGCTAAATGTCCAGCCTTTTGAACTCACCACTTTCCAGTCATAACTACAGAACCATGGACCAGGTAATCTTAATCACTGGACTACAAACAGTTCCTACAGAACTTTCTGGATCATCAGAACTCCTATCAGGCTTCCATCACATCCTGAAGCACAACTCAATCTCTCCACACAGAAAGGACTCTCAGCAAATATCAATTATGTATGCACATAAAAGCGTGCAGAATGCATAAGCTCTCTTGTTGGCTCAATACGGAATCAGGGCCGGAATAACAAGCGCAGCGTTAGTAGGTAAATCTATCACACCCAGGTATTACTTCGTCTCAAAAAAAAGGGCATTAAAGCACAGAGGAAATCTATATTTCATGAGTGAAGCAGGCTTGAGTAAAATATTAATGCTACAGACAAATGATACGTGTAAAACTATTTTATGGACTCCATTACCAACAAAAATTTCATTATTTCTAAAATATTGGGACGGAAAGCCGTTAAGCTTTGACAGGGTAAGATTGTTTATGGTTCGGAACGGTTATTGATATTCCTCAACAGGTCGAAGTATTCAAATCGTGCAATTAAGGTCACCTCGCAAGAAATTGCATATTTCTTTTTGTCAGGGAACTTATTGCTTTTTTTTTTTTACAACACTAAATGAAAGAGAGTTTCATCAGGAATGCGGAGCGGCCTACCGAGGCCTTTGACTTAGCATTTAACAAACAAATACAATAAGGTTAGAGGTTGACAAACTAGCGTAATTTGGGCAGTGTTTGTTTCTCAGAGTGACGTCTGAAATAATACTTGCCTGTCTCTTTAATGATAAAACTCTCTCATCCGGATTTCTCTGAATTAAACCAGGTCACATCGTTTTATCTGTGTTCCATCTTGGAAGGCCAGAAGGGAAAAGAAAATAAAGCCGATCAAAAGAGCACGACACAGCAAGCTGATTAATTAGCCTGTTATAATGACCTTGGTATTGAGACGCACTATATTATATTATATTATATTATATTATATTATATTCAAACATGCCACAATATCATGCAACATCTAGCACTATATAAATAAATAAATTCATGATCCAATCCAATGATCCAGTGATGTGTCAGGCAAACATCCTGAGCCGGAGTTTTATCACAGAGGAGGTGTGCAAATATTTGACTAAAGATAACACCCTGAGAAACTAACACTTTAGCTTATAACATTGCCCCAGTTAAAACAAATAACTGTTCAGTCTCTCAAACATTTGTCTGTTCTGATCCTGTCTCCACCCACATTCCAATATTTTCTTGTTACCTGACTGTGTTCAGCTGTTTCGTGTTACTTCGTGATTATTTTGTCTGTTGTGTCTGTAAAGTCTTATAGTGCTTTTGTTGCTGTAAATCTCTTACCGCTTGTACTTCCTGGTTTTCGATTCTCAGCCGGTTTATGATTATGGATTATCCGTGCTACGTGTTGCCTTCGTCTGTTCTGACTTCTGCTATAGCCTTTTACGATGTTAGGATTTCTTAACAAACCAAAATACAGTATTGTTTCATCTTTCGATAAAATTATCCAGAGTGACCAATTCTACAGAAATGCTATGGTTATGTTACAAATGGCATCCTAATAATTATTCCTGTCATATCACACGAACACAGAGAACAGAATAAAGAAGAGCAATCAAGAATTGGTTTAATCATTTATCAAAAGCTAATATTAGGTTTGCATTATTTGAAATGAGAAATAGGTATGAATGTGTGTGTGTGTGTGTGTGTGTAATACCCTGTGATGCACTGAAGTCCCATCCAGTGTGTACGTCTTCCTTCCCCTTCCACCGCAACCCTAACCAGAATAAAGCACATACTGAGTTACTGAGTTACTCAAGATGATTAATGAATGAAAAACTGAGACAAATTCAGTTTTCAGCTGTTTGAAAAATCCTCATATGGATCTGAATATCACGTAATATATACTGAATAAGGAATAAAATACTTGGGGGCATGCTGTTATAGGAAAATAATCAGCAACAGGGTCTATACTGGGTCTATGCAAGATATCTAACACAAATTCCTTACTTTATTTGGCTAGCTAGATAACATGCTAGTTAGTTAAGAAGGTAATTCATAAGCCAACTCTATCTATACATTATACCTAACACAACTTCATTACTTTATCTGCTAGCTAGTTAGTATGCTAGTTGGTTCACAAGCTAATTGATAGTTGAGACATCAATTTAGCTAGCTAGTTAACAAGCTATTTAATTAGCCAACTTCATCTATACATGATATCTAACTCAAGGTTATTACTTTATTTTGTCATGGCTTGTTAGTCATATCGAACACAATTACCTTTTTTTGCTAGTTTGCAAGCCAGCTAGTTACCACATCAAATTAGCTAGCTGGTTCACAAGTAATTAATTAATTAATTATAGAATGAAAATTAATTTAAATTCATTACTGGTTAGTACAGTAACTACTTACCAAGCTAATTAATTAGCTGACTTTGCCTATACATTATATTAACACGACATTATTACTTTATTTTGCTAGCTAGTTAACAAAAGTCAATTAGCTAACTATGTTTACACATAATAATTATTACTACTTCATTTCTTTATTTTGCTAAAGAGCAAAGGAAATTAATTAGCCAACTCTCTTTATACATACTAATACAACTTCATGTAACTAACACAACTTCATAAATTTATTTTGCTAGCTAGTTAGTTAGTGATATCTAGCACAAATTCATTATATCGTTAGCTGGTTAGTGTGCTAGCTAGTTACAACAACAGCACAAAAGTTAATTGATTCAGCTAATTAATTAACTTTTGTGTTGTTGCTAACTAGCTAGCAAAATAAAGTATAATAAAGTTGTGTTGGATATCATGTACAAAGAGAGTCAGTGAATTAATTTGCATGATAATTAGCTGGCTTGCTAACTAGCTAGCATACTAATGAGGTAGCAAAATAAAGTAATGAAGATACCATGTGCCATTACCATTATCTTATTAGTAAGCCAGCTAGTTAACACAACATCTACTTAGCTAGCCAATAAGCTAATTAATTAGCCAGTACTGCACATGGTATCTTCATTACGTTATTTTGCTACCTCGTTACTATGCTAGCTAGTTAGCAAGCCAGCTAGTTATCACAACACCAAATTAGCTACCTATTCAACACTCTGTTGGCAAGATGAATTCGTTGCGCTCTTTTGCTTGCTAGTTTACAAGTTTTTGTAGTTTAAACTGAACACAATTCAAGGGAAATGGAGTGTACACAATTTCAATGACACTGCTGACAAAAAAAAAAAAAAAAAAAAAACAGGACTCCCTGCTTCAAAACTCGTCTTCTGCAAATGGTCACTTGCAGGGAATGGGTAATACACACATCACAGTCATGAAGGGCAGGCAATGAGAGTGTGCTTAAGACAGGTGTGGGACTCTGATTTTGACATGGGGATGAAAGGCGGTGAGGGGAAATGAAAAAAGAAATAAATAAAAATTTAATTTGAATCACGCCGACCAGAAATTTTGGCACTCTGACTCAGGCCATGCTCGATTAAAAATTCAAGGCTAGAGAAATAAAGGTTGTGTTATTGCTGGCTGCCGGCTCGACAGGAAATAAAGCTGTATGTGGAAAGGAAGCTGAAAGAGGAACCACAGCTCCATCTAATGTTTGAGTGAAAAGTCATCTGCTGTGAGAATAAATCATGAGTACGTTTTACAATTCCATAAAAGTTTACAAGGATCCTCCGATTTGTTTTTTTTTAAATGAGTGACTGATCATAAGTGATGTTTGACACATTCACTCACACACACACACAGGAGGTGTAAACAAATTCCTAACCAAATAAGCCTGCAACAAGGTTGAGGAGGCGGCGAGAACACAATCCCCTCGCCAATCACGACTCCTTTTCAATCGCGACGTATGAAACGAATTGAAAACCAGTTCACGCGCGTACAATTCCGCCATTTTGCTTACGTCAGAGCTATCAGACTCGTATGCAAGTGTTGGCCGTGCATAGGGACACGCCATGCTTGAAGTGGCCAAGCCCCAGACAGTTGGAGCGAGGCATTCGGCATTTGTAAGGAAGTGTTTGGTACTCAAGGTTGTGGGGAGAGCGAGAAGGAGTGAGAAAGTGTGACCTGCTCGGCTCTGAGCACGTCCCCACCACCTCTTTTGGAAATCAAATTCGCAGAGCCATGTGCGGAAGATTATGCATGCAAATCACGGCCGTCCTCGTATTTTCCATTGCCTGCAGACATTTACATGGCCAGGAAGCCTGCTGAGATACGGTTAATCAGCAGAGCTTTCTGGCTGATGTCATATACACAAGATTCTCGGGAAAAAAATAAAAAATAACAATAATAATAATAATAAAATCAGGCGTCAGGGACTACGAATGAGGAGAAGGCTAAAATGCACAAGACAATGTTTGCAAACTACAGCAAAAAAAAAGAGAAAATTAAGATAATCAGCACTTTTTCAGTAATCGTACGACTTTGCTGTTGAATTCTCAAATCTGATTGGTCAGAAGCTATTTAATAAACTAGCTTATAGTAGCGCAGGCTGGAATTCGAATCACAGGTTTATATCAATGCGCTTGTTCTAATACGTCTAAAACGTTATCGTTTCTATAGAAACAAGTCATTTACCGGGACTAAGCAGCAGACGCTCCACATAATCGAAGTCTAATAATAAACAGATAATATTTATGGAAGGAGTCTCCAGTGTCAGCACTTTGTAGCAGTCAGTACGTTTTCCACTGCTGGAAAGTCTTCAGAGTTTACGCTTTTATGGTTTCTTGGTTGCTGTGCTTTTTTGTTTGTTTGTTTGCTCGTTTGTTTCTTTGTCTGGTTTTGTCTTGATAACTTCAAGCAAACAAACAAACAAACAAACAAATAAAAGTGAGTCTGGCAAGGGAACAACTGTTTATAGCTACTATAACTTAAGAATAAACAGGAACTGACTTTAAATGTAACCACAGCATTAAATGTAACTATAAATGGATAAAAAAACATTAAAAATTGTAATTAATGGTAAATTGCTGTGTTAGAAGATGAATAAAATGTTTCAGGAGAGGTTGTTATTGGAAGTTAATCAACTTCAGGGTGGAAACAGTCAGTCTACTTTGCTCTGGGCTGCATCTCACCACCCACTATTGATTATTTTCCTAGAACAGCATGCTCCCCAAGTGATTTCTTCCTTACTTAATAAACTATAATTGACTAGTATTCCTAAAATATTCATGTAAAAGGTTCAGAAGCAGGAACTTATTCATCATTTACATACTGAGGCCTGTTATAATTATTAATGATTACTTTATGATTCAAAAAATAGACATAATCTGATTGGGATTATTTGACGTAATCACAAATAATCAAAATATTACACAATCATATGTTATTAGGATTAGGGCTGGGCAATATGATGATACAGTGTAATATCAATATTGTGTTAAATTATGTCACTACACTTTTTGGAGATATTACAGTATCATGGTATCTTTTTTTTTTTTATAATTTTTTTATATATAAGTGAAAAATAAACTTTACAAGCAGCTGTTAAAATGTTGCACTGAAGCTTTAAAATGGTCAAATATTAAAGTTATTAACAGATTTTTAAGGTTGTTCCTCCTTTTCAGTTTTTATTTCATTTATTTATGTAAAAATGACATAAAATTATCATGAATCTGGCAGTTCTTTAGTAAACCTGTATTGTAATACATATCATATATCACCTATATCATGTTTTGATGTGATATTTCTGTCATATTTCACTGTAAACACAACATTTAGGGGTTTTTTTTGTTTTTTTTTTTGGCTATAGTACATAGTTTATTGTCTTATATTATTTAGTAACAAAATAGTAATGTAATTAGTGTTGATAATTAAAGGTCAATGTTGATCAATAGCTGGCTACGTATGTGCATTATTCCACCACTGCTATGCTAATGTTATAAAAGTGGCTTAGTCAACACTTAGTCAGCAGAATCATGTGAATCATGTGAATCGTTAATGTGAATCATGTGATGAAATGTACGTATACTGTGCATACAGCAAGAAATGCATGACATATTGTCACTTTAGGGTTGCAAGGTTCTATATGAAACAGAGTTAAATGCATATGTTTATGGAAATGTGAATCATGTGAATCATGTGAATCATGTGAATCTCTGATGTGAATCTCTGATGTGAATCATTTAATATAATGTAATTCATGAATTTTGCAAGAAATGTATATGACATCTTGTGAGTTTAGGATGATTCTAGGTTCTAGGTGAAACAGAGTTAAAGTCAACGCTAATGTGAATCATGCGAATCATATGAATCACTGATGCGAATCATGTGAATCATGCAATGAAATGCATGCATCAGTTAAAAAAAGGTTTATTTATAGATCTTGCAAGAAATGCATGTGGCATATGATGACCTAAGTATTATAAAGTTCTATCTGAAACAGAGTCAAATGTATAAATGTATAATTTAATGCTAATGTGAATCATGTGATGAAATGCATGCATCATTTAATACAATTTAATTCATGCATATTGCAAGCAATGCATATAAGTCTAGTATGATAAGCTTCTACCTGAAACAGAGTGAAATGCTAACAGAGTCATTGCTAATGTGAATCGTGTGAATCATATGAATCAGATGAATCATGTGATAAATGCATGGGTCAAATTTAATATAAATTTAATTCATGCATATTGCAAGAAACGCAAATGACCTTAATATTATAAGGTTTAATAATGAATTTAATAGAGAACTTTATAAAACCCAGGCCTTGATATGTAAGCTGTCCTACCAAATGAATCATGCTAATGCTTTTTTTTTTTTCAGTAAGGAAATTTGCACTGTTTAAATCTATGTTAAGAAGCAGGTGAATGACAGAAAGTGGAAAATATGACATCGGCGTCGGCTGCAGGTTTACAGTGAGCCGAGGTCGATGTTGTACAATAGGCAAATCGGAGGAGACACGATGATTTCCACCACACTCCATTTGCCTACGGCCAGATTTCCATTCAGCGATTTTAATGTCACGCTTTTTGATTCGATTGTTTGATCGATGGCTTTAAGGGTATACTGACCAGCCAAACCAGACCATTACATTAGTTTAATCAAAGTGCTTTTAGTAATAAACCATTGTACTTCAAAGAGTCAAATAAATCTTGAAGAGTTCATCTGAAATTGAAAAGACTATGAATATGAATTTAATGAATAGCAGCAAAATCCATAAGAACGATTACAGAGAAAGCTTTGCGTCCAAATTCATCTAGGTTTGCTATACTACTACCAATTTTTATCTCCCAAGTCGCTATAGATGAAGGAAATGATGGATTAAAAAAAAAAAAAAAATCAAGACTTTAAGGTAAAAGCTTTATTGCAGTTAAGACTGTAGAGCAATACAGTTGAATTATTTCTATTTCTAATAACTAATAAGCGCAGAAATCCCACGCTCAAGGATGTGTGTGTGCACAGGTGTGTGTGTGTGTGTGCACAGGAGTGTGAATCAGAGCTGTTGGGAAAGTTACAGGGATGAAATTAGTCACATATTTGAAAACATATTCATTAAACTGAATTTAATGAGACACAATGACTCAAATTAGAAGAATTTTAATTCTAGCATCATTCTATTTTAGGTTAAACATTTTTTTTCTTATTAACCACTTAGGTATTAAATTTTAAATCTAATTTGTACATTTACGTACACATTATTTAACTTAACTAGTGTGTTTTAATGTCAATAAATATATAAATAGTTACTCTGTGTCTTCAATGCAACTATGCTCTGTAAATTTGGCTTTTTTTTATCAAGCTACGTTAATGTCCAAAACTGACAAAGGTGTAAACTACAATTTTCAGTTTCTCTAAGAAGATTTAATCATCCTTTTTTAAATATAAGTAAAAAAAAAAAAAAAAAAAAGAAATGTGTTCTTGAGAACTGAAAGCAATATTCAGACATAAAGGTACATAGTTATAATTACATTAAAGTTCAAAAGTTTGAATAATTTATATTCATTTATAATTTATTTTTAAAAAAATTTATTCAGCTGCCACTTAATATACTTAATATAATGAATTCTATAATATTCCCATTTGGATTAAATATATATGGCCTGACTAATAAAATAAATGAATATAATTTTATGTCGTTTTGGATTTTACTGTAACTACAAAAGTGTGTTTTTACGTCTGGACATGGTGAGTTGTTGTTTTTTTTTTTTCTTCTTCAGGTTTGCGTATTAGTGGCCTGCTTCCATGATGGTTAATAAATTAAAATAATAAAAAAAATAATAATAATAATAATAAAATGAAGAAGTTGAAAAGTAATTGTCATGCAGTAAAAATCATAAGAAACGACATAACAGGCCACTAACACACCTGATGTTTCATTTCTGAAGTATTTTGATGAATTACACAAGGAGGAAGAAAGAGCTTTTTACATTTTGCCCAACGTCGTTTCAGTAATGGATCACCCTTCTTTATTAAAATATTTTTCAGGCTTCATCTATCAGATCGCTGCTCCCCTCCCTCCCCTTCACCTCCACGGACTAAATGGAAGTTCTCGTGTTAGGCATGGCGTCATCTGGGCCTTAACTTAGATCGGAAGAGGCTTCCCCACAGGTCCTGCGGTGAGGTGACCCTCCCAAACGGAGCTTTGCATGTTCATTTCCATGCGTTCTATTCATGGAGGTAGTCCTGTTCAGACCCACTCGACAGTCCCACACACTGGCAGAGTGCGCGGCAAGCAGATCCTGAACACCCGGAGTGGCAAAGATGGCCATAAAGTGAGTTCGTTTAGGATTCAATTTGTACTCTGGACATGTAATAGCACTTTAATGCACTGATCAGGCTGTGTTTTAAAAAAAAAAAAAAAATTGTAGTATATTTCTTGCTAGTTCAATATGAAATGTGTTGTCTGATGTCTTTTTAATGAGAGAATTTAGAGAAATGAATTTCATGCTAAATGCTCGGGGTTGTAAGGTAATCCTGGTTTTG
The DNA here is from genome assembly GCF_027358585.1 of Pangasianodon hypophthalmus. NCBI lineage: Eukaryota > Metazoa > Chordata > Actinopteri > Siluriformes > Pangasiidae > Pangasianodon > Pangasianodon hypophthalmus. The sequence continues at coordinate 31,034,494 of NC_069713.1, forward strand.
TAGCCTATGTGACTAGTGAAAGATCTAATTGTAATTTTGAAGGGTAGATTTTGTTGCTTTGCCAAGGAACCTGTTGAAGATGTTACAGTTTGGAGCGAGTCGATCGAAAAGCTACTGGAGTCCCCAGGTAAGAAGCTACGTTTTATCTTCATTCAGTCTTTATCATGTGTTCTGTTGAGTTCTTGAGCGCAATTCCAATTTAAGAGCAAAAGACAACGTTAAAAACAAACACTGAACTTCTCAGTCGTGAACTGAACTTCCATTAAGAGCCAATCATCATATAAGAGTGGTTCAACTTCCAGTGTACTCATATATAATATCTGTTCAACTTGGGGTGATGTATAGTAAAAACTCATTGTTTAATTGATTGAAATCTTTTCAAAAAAAAAAATTACAAAGGAAAAAAAAGCAAAAGTAATACTGAAATACTTGAAGGCTTTTTGTTTTAAGGTGCTTTGGATAATTCAAATCTGCGCGTCAGCATTCAAATAGGAGCTTTGCGTCTTCTCAATGACAAGCCAACACCCAAAATGCAGCCTTATTTTCACAGAAGAATCTTACATAAACCCAGTTTACGTCATGATTCCCTGTTGTTCTGGATTTTTTTTTTCCTGTTGTAGCTGGTTTGCATGCCTTCACGGAGTTCCTGAAGTCCGAGTACAGTGAGGAAAACATTATGTTCTGGCAAGCTTGTGAGGAATACAAGAAGATCTCATGCAGGACGGAAATGACGTGTGAGGCCAATAGGATCTACTCTGAGTTTGTACAAACGGAGGCTCCCAGGCAGGTACGTTGGATCTCGGATCCTTGAGGTGATCCACAGTGTTGCGTGTGATGAATAATTGAAATGTGGCAATTACTTAATTAATTACTGCACAACTACATCATTATTATATAAGTGCTAAGCTGCTAAATGTGCTAATGAAAGCCAGGCTGAAAAAAATGTATAATAATAATAATAATAATAATAATAATAATAATAATAATAATAATAATTGCTGTTGTTCTATATGCCGAAATAACAGAAATAGCATCCATTTGTTTCCAGATCAACATCGACTGTAAGACTCGAGCGACAATATCAAAAAAGATCGCAGAGCCTGACATGGCCACCTTCGACTTGGCCCAAGCTCTGATCTACAGGCTCATGACGAGGGACTCTTACCCGCGGTTTTTAAAATCTGACATCTACCAAGGGTTGCTGCAGAAATGAGGCCACACCTGCCTTCTTCTTAATGTCTTTCATTAAGAGTGTGTTTGGTTCCCAGGTAAATGCACGTACATGTTCGTTCAGGCTGAACCGCTTGAGTTCCCATGGAGTTCTACTATAAAAAGCCACTCTCAATAGGCCATTTGGAACTGAGGAACTAAATGCTCTTCATTATAGATTATAGTGATTTACTCAATATGTCAGTATAGTGCCCTTTACCAAAAAAAACTCAATTTCAGCGACCACAGACATCCATATTAGAGACCTAAATAAACCACTAGTGATGTGCAGCGATTCTTAAAAGTTTGTTCACTGAGACATGTGACAGAATTTCCTTAAGATGTTGTATTGTTAAAAAAAAAATATAAAATAATAAAACTTGAGTCTTACCACCCGAGCCCATAATATACTGTTATGTGTACTTTCTTACAACGTTATCATGTACGTAAGCTTTCTAAGTATGTAAGGATCTACAACGCTATTGAAAATTGAAACGCCAAACTATTAGCTAAGTCAAAAATCAACTAGAAATATGCTGTAGTGCTTCAAAATCCGACATATCCGACATTTACAAAGTCAGGTACATTGTAAAAGTCAGAATAGCACCGATTGACAAATTTTTCAAGCAAATGTAGCTAGCTTTTGCTTGTACATGAAAGAGTAACTAGCTAGCCAACTTAGGATGACAATTTTTTGTGTACAGCTAGACAAAAAAAAAAAAGGCAGATAGTCTAGATTGATTGAAGTTGTCAAATAAATAGTTAGAGAAAACTGGCTAGCGATCTCTTAAGTAGCTAGGAAACGTAGCTGATTCAAACTTTTAACATAGTTTTTCCCATGGATATATACAATCTTGAAATTTCTGACACATGGATAAAAATTAGCTTAAGTTGATGCAGGAAAATGTAGCGCAAAACTTACAGCTACATTTTTTTCGGGATTACAAACGTACGTCACATGGTCTAGGTCTGTAATATGTGTTTCTGTGAATACACCCCAATTGAATGATTGATCATATCAACAATGTGCTAACGTAAACTCACCATCGATCTCACTATTACCTGGTAACTAGCGCACTTTAAGGAAATGTAATTGAGAGTGTATTGCATATCAAAACTGGCAAACATCACTCTGTGGACCGTTATATTGTACAGAAACTTGCAGGTTGCTGCACATTGTATTAGTTTGCGAAGTAGAATAAGGTTGTAGTCAAGTTTGTGGTGTGGTCATCTTTTAAGTATAACAAGCGTAAGGGTTTTTTTTTAACATGCTTTTGTTTGACTTTTTTTTTTCTAATAAATATGTGTATATATGTGTGTGGCGGCCTGAGAAAACACTTTACATGGCGAAATTTTGAGTTTTTACAAGATTTGCTTAACTAAACTGGTTTCTCTTTTGCATGTATATCAATCAGAAGTACATTTCTAACATTTTAAAATGTAAAATAAACCCTTAAAAATGTAACATTTACTGAGGAAATCAGTCATTTCCATGCCATTTCAATGAAATCTATTTAAATTTGAGGTGTCAAACTATGGTACAGGTTGAAAATCCCAATTCTGGCCAGCTGATGGGTTTTCCCAGGCCACCACACATATGGTAAATTGCTTATTTGCGTGGATACGGTACACATATAAAAAGTCATCTACATACCACATGCGAAATTATATAGCAGTCTTTTTTATTATTATTATTATAATTATTATGAAATAGCTGTAAAACATCATGTACTGTATAAGTATACAATTGCGCAATCAAATGTTGTCATGCCATGAGTAGTAAAAATTTTGGATTATTAAAATTAAAAAAAAAAAAATTTGCCCAAAGAAAGCTGATGCTTTGTGTGATGTGAGTTATTGATATATGATGTTAGCTTAAAAAAAAAAAAAAAAAAGAGGTTTCATCAGAATCTCATTTCCTTTTACCTTGGGATACTTTTTGGTGTTTTCTCAGAAGAGAATGTACAGCGTACTCTCTTGGAATTGCCCTTGCAAATAAAAGTACCTTGTAACTAAACCACATCCATTTTGAGTGCAGTGCATTTAAATGTTGCTCAGGGGAAACAGTCTTTCATTTACTGGACGCACAGTCTGTTGGACGGACGGTAGGTGGCAACACTGTGCTGAAAAATGGCGTGGAAGCTTCTTGCCTCGTTATATATTTGCATTTATTGGTTTGGTAGTATTTTACTCATAGTGACTTGTGAGTTCAGATTCAGGACACATCCGCTTGAGGGTTGTGGGCCTTGATCAGAAACCCAAGCAGTGGCTTTCCCTCAGGCCTCAGAGTCAAACTCAATCCATACTACTGACTCATTTTCAAATCTATTATTTTCCTATATTCCATATATAAGCATCATCACTGTACTCGAATTACTGGAATATTTTTTTATTCATATACCATTTCGAACATTTCGAACATTTTACTCCCTACATTTTAATTCACGACTTTCAAATACTCAAAGATTTTGTCAAATCCTGATAAAACAAAACAAACAAGTTACAAATTCAATCAGTTGTGACTCTGTGCATGTGAACTATATTTAAAACATCCAGTCCAATATTTTTTTAAAAAATCCATAGCCTACCAATTTGATTTAAAAAATAAAAAAAAAAAAACCTACAACCATTGGAAATTTTTACTCAATTATTACATTTTAAGTTGCTTGAATGGCAATTCATTCCACTGCACTTTAACTATATTTAAATATCACATCAGATCCATAGTCCATCATATTAAAAAAAGAAAGAAAGAAAGAAGGAAAAAGAAAAACAATCCACTAATGGAAAATTTGTATAATTTCAAACGAGTGTGATGAAGATGGACTGAGTTTGATTTCATAGAAAGACAACATTTCAGCTTACTTACTTTTACTTTTTTAACTTTAAAATACTAAGAACAGTGAACATTTTGTAACTTCCACTAAATGGAAACTTTCCATTTCTGAATATGATTTTGACACAATTTGCCATCATTTGGCTGTATTTTGTTCTCCTGCTTGTTCAGAATAGTAAAATTAGGTTCAGTTCCATGTTGCTAATCAGCAGTAAGTGTATCTGGTTAAATGCAGACAGATAGAAAGGTAGATTGCATTGGCCTTTAAAGCAGGAACATAACAAGTGTTCTTCTTATACCTAATCCATCATATCATTTATTCTTTCCACCCTTATAATGGCTTGATATTGCTACTGTGCATCACACTGTCAAGAAAGTCACACTATACCACAGTATAGTCAACTATAGCTACATAGCGGGCTGTAAATGTGAAAGCAAAGCAGCTGAAACTTGATATTTCTGTTTCTGTGACTCGGTCTTTTACTCCATTTTATTACATTTGAATATGACGTTAAAGAACATGAAGTTGAAGTGTCAGATTTAATTCTGAGGTCTATAATTGGACAATCGTTTCTTTTTTTTTAAGCTAGAATTTCCCCATTCCATTGGACAATTTAAAATAAGATTAGTGCAAAAGTTTGCATTTTTTGTGCACAAGAATCTACAAAAAAAAAATAACCTGTGAATAGTTCTACACTTTTACTATTATCAAAATGCCAGGATCTAAGAATATACCATTGGGAAAAGCCTGTATGCTCCAGCTATCCCAAGTAGCCTCATCTTACTTGCATTAGCTAAGTTAGCTAAGATAGCAAGTTAGCTAACTGACAGTAAATTAGCTGATGTTTTTCATAAGTAGACTCAAGTGGGATTTCCACACTATACATGAGCTTACCAGAATAATGAAAGCTACTTCGTTCATCACTTACATTTTACTTTACAGACTTTCAGAAACACGTTGTGGTTTCTGACTCTGAAAAAGGATGCCATAGAACTGAAAGAAAAAAAAAAACAGCTGTAGCATCAACTTTAAAACCTGAATCATGCTCTTTTGCAGTAAGATTTTCAACACTGAATCTAAAAAAAACCTGCAAAATAAAAAGTGTTCCTTCATCTCAGGCAGTAATATCTCATTTTTACAAGGTTTCTCAGCTGATATTTTTGCTCTTATGAGACTAACAGGGTTGAAGGTTGAGGCATAAAATTAGCAAACACATAAAATGTGGTTAACTAGAAGCCATGCTAATGATTTACTGAAAATAGCATTTTTAAAATTACTTTTAATATATATTTTGGGTAAGAGCGTCGCCCTTTCAAAGTGACCCAGTCAGAAATGATCACAATATCACTGAAAATAAAGAGAAAAAAAAAGAACGAAAAAATTTACCCTTTCTTCTTCCCAGGATCTTCTGGAAATTTGGATGATGCAACTTCCTGTGGGAACTAAAAATGTTGAGTTTTCTAATGTGTAATGGATGACTTGTGGAAAAAAGACGAGCATGAGATGTTCATTTTAATGTATTTTAATGATTTAATGATATTTCAAGGTAAAGTGTAGTTAAATATGCACATAGGTTGTTGATCTGAAGGAAATTTCACCTGAAAAATGACAATTTATGTCAAAAATTATTATTAGTAAGTCTGTATGTCCATTGAGGCGAGTGTGTGATCACTTGGATATTCAGTAGCGAAATCCAGACCACAAACACACAGTATCTGTACTGAAGAAAAGAAAAAACATCCAAAAACTCTTTCCGAACTTCATTCCTGAACTATTCTTTGTAAATTTTTGTGCGATCACGGCGTATTGATCATGCCACATTAATTTTTTTCTCCCATGTTTACTTGCATCTACACTTGAGATCACATCGAGAATCAACCAGAGCTGACGCGAGGCCTTTTGTTATGTGCTAAAGATGCAAAGTTATGTACCTGAACAAGCTGAATGGAAAAACGGGTTTGCATGCTTATCTTAATACTCTGTAATCTGATGCTGATGGAGATTTACACTTCGCAGTGGAAGCTTTATTTAGTTCTCACATGGACACTTTCTGCACTGATGGTGTTTTATAGAGGCAGATAAGATGTTTTTTTTTTTCTCCAGTCTGCAATTGCTTCGGCTGATTATTACATGCACCATAAAGCCCAATAATCTTTATTTTCTAGTTTAAGCTTTACCAAAATTCTCTGTTATCACTAGTTCATGTGTTACAGCATCCACATTGCATTGCTTTGTGCTGATTAATTAAATACCATCTCTGCAAATATGCATGCACTTTACATTATAGCTAAAGCATAAACCATTGATGATGCACCAGAGTCAATGGTATCTCAGTGTAAAATTCTATAATAAAGAATGAGCAAGTGTGCACGTAATACAAAAGAATACTTGTTGGTTCATTTGAATGGCTTTTATGCATATTGCACTGTTCCCTTTTTGTTGTCTGTACAAGTTGTTCTCAACAGTTGAACGGTGGCATGCTACAGTATCAACAAGGGCGGCTTCCTCTTCCTCTTGAAATGCTTTCATTTCTGCACATTCATATCCAAAGTGCGTAAGTCACATGTCTCCATGCTCTGTTTGTTTGATATTAGGGGCTTGTCTGCGTGCTTATTTATACACAGCTATGAATTTATCAGAAATGCTGTCATCAATGCCAAATAGACAGAACACGTCAAGTAGACAGAAAAGCAAAAAAGGGAAAAAACACAGGAAGTTGCAAGCATAACTGAACTCTTGCATGCAAACATGACTTAACTTCTCACAGAAAAGCATTTCTCACGGGTTCTTTGGTTAGTTAAGGGTTCTTAGTGTGTTACAAATGTTCTACTTGGGAAGCTCTCTGAAAGGGAAAGGTTTAGGGTTCTAGGTTTAGGTGTTGATTACTTTTTTTAGTACTGCACCTCAGAAGTAGGTCAGACTGCAAGGAAAACCACTGGTTTATATTAATGTGGTCATTTTAATACATTACTGTTTCTATAGTAGCAACTTAACACAGTTTATTTACTATTTTTGAAAGGAGTCTCCAGTGTCAGTGCTTTATAACAGTCAGGGAGAAAGCTGTAACTTTATTCCTTCCATAGGAAAGACTTGAGGATGGAGGACTTCACACTTCGTGACGATTTCTCAGTGACATGACAAGCTCAGTGACATGCATTTTTATTGTCTGACGAACTTTAAAAAACAGAAGGAAAGTGAGGCTGGTGAAGAAACAGCTGTTTATAGTCGCTATAACATAAAGCGATAACAGAAACAACATTGTTAACATCATTAAATGTTACTATAAAGGACAACAAGTACAACGTGAAGTTATTTAATTAATTATTTTTTTTTAATGTCATTGCTGGCAAACAGAACATGTCCCAAGCAATTTTTCTTACTTATACTAAAGCACTTTTAAATTCCCGAATCAATAAGACATTCTAATACATTATCATTTCTATAGTAACAACTCATCCACAGGGAATTGCTCTAATAATCTCAGACTAATAAAACACGGATTAAAAAAAGGAGTAAATGTTGATATGGTGAGGTTTTCTGTCAGGAGACATTTCTTTAATAGTTATGGAAGGAGTCAACAGTGTTAGCGCGTTGTCCCAGTCTCCACCATGAGAAGTTTTCCACCTTGAGAAAGTCCTCAGGATAGAAGATTTGGCCCTTTCTTGTTTCTCTGTAACATCCACCAGCAGTTTTTTTTTTGTTTTTTTTTTTGTCTGAGGTCAGACGTGGTCTTAACTTCTGAGGTCAGACGAGATCAGGCGTTCTCAGAGTGGCATGGCCATAAGTTGTCTTAGTCACATGACAAAAGAAGGGGAAATAAAGAAGCTGGTGAGGGAGTGACTGTTTTTAATGGAAGTGATAACAGGAAGTATGTCTCATGGACGTCTCTTAACATTAAATGTAGCAATAAAAGGTTAAAAAGTGTGTGTTGTTCTTTAAAAAAAATGGCTGTGGTATAAAATGAAGACAACATGCAGCTATTGGAAAATAATCAACTCTGAGTTGGTAGCAATGACTCTCACATCAGGCCACATCACACTATCTTGTTGCTGATTATTTCCGTACAAACACCATCCCCCCAAGTAATTTGTTCCTTAATTACACAACAATATGTCTAATGCAACACCCTGTGTCAATTATTACATCTGTACCCCACAGGACCTCCATTAATGCAACCATGCTGTCATACACTCTAGACGTCAGTGTGAAACCAAACGAGTGGGCTGAGGGTTTCCTGTCTGACACACACATGTATCCTCATTCTTGACACATCCGATTCATCATTCTTAAACATGTATTGAAAACCACAGGCCTTTCTACCGACCTTGCTTTCTGGTGTGTACAGTCACATCTGTACATACAAAACCCAACGGTTATTAAGCTGACAAATCATCTGGTTATCTACATTGGGAAAATGTTTCCTCAAGGGTTCAATGATTGGTTAATAGTTCAAGATTTCTAACTACTTGGTAAGAGCTCTACTTGGAAGATTTTCTAAGTGGAAGACCCCCTGTTTTAGGGTCTACAAGGAAAATCAATGGGGTTCCCCAAAAAGGAACAAATCGACAAACACATCTTAAAAAAAAAAAAAAAAAAAAAAAACAGTAAAATTCAACAACAGTAAAATAATTAAACATATGCCACAAAGTTAATCTAAAGTAGGACAGCTATGTGAATTTAAACAAACAAAAAAGAGTAGAGTGATGAACCAAACAGAGGGTGTTCAGTTGAAGTTGATCTAAGAATTCATTATGATTTTCAAAAGGTTCCTTGTTCATTGGGAGAAATCAAAAAATTAGGACAACTAATGTATGACTACAAACTAGGACAACTAACAGTGTCAACTGAATAGTTTCACATGGTCACCATCTGAAAACAGTTGAACTGATGGTTGCTGAAGCTCTTGGGAAAGCTGTAAATAGCTGATCTCAAGGACAAATTAATATACCCCTGACACGCTGGTACAACTCAAGATGGCTGTGATTCGTTAATTAGGATAATGCACTCTTAGGGAAAAAAAAATAGTTGATCAAGGGTTATTTGGATTAGATTTCTAAAGGGGATCTTATTGGAACCCTCTTTTTTAGGGTCCTACATAGAAATTTTAAGGAGTTCTCCCTGAAGGACAAACAGAGTGCTAAGAGTCTAGGTCATCTAAAAAAAAAAAAAAAAAACATCCGTTTTGCTTTATAAAGGTTTCTTGGCCTTTGGCAGAATCTAAAATTCCTGTATGTCATAAATCTGATTAAAGTGATGGTTTCTTGAGCTCTTGGGAAATCTAAAAAAGAACTGATCTCAAGAATATATTCACATACCCCTGATACATTGATAGAACTCATGATGGTGTGATTTGTCAATTAGGATTACACACCCTTAGACAAAAATAGTTCCTCAAGGGTTATTTCGAAGTTTAGGGCCCTAAAATGGCCCTACTTGGAACCCTCTCAGAAAGAGAACCCGTCTTTTGGAGGGTTCTACAGAAAACCTTTAAGGGTTCCCTCGGAAAGATAAACCAAAAACTCTTAAGAATACTAACTGGAACTTTTTTAATAGTGTATGTGAGGACTACATAGGTTTCAAACAAATGACCAAAGGGTGTACCAATACAACAATAGTTACTTAAGTGGCAAACCTCAGAAGCGCAATTGGTTGAATGAATGTAGATAAAATCGCTTCTCTGTGGTTTTTTGGATGGTCAACAATTCAAGATTTCTAAACGGGTTACAGGCTTTTCTGAAACCATCTCTTTTTAGGGTCCTACATAGAAATCTAAAGGGGTTCCCAAAAACGTAGCGTAAAGCATGCTGATGTTGCAACTGAGTAAACTGTGAGCGTTTCTCTTTGCAAGAACATTCCAAGCAGGACCTTATTTTTTAAGAACTCTGCAAAGAACCTTTTTTCCCCCCAAAGAGTATATCAGTGCAGTCACCTGTATAAAAACTCTTCAGCTGACGTAATGTGCACGAGGAATCAAACCTAGTCATTTTAAATTAGCACTGAAAGGCCAACAGGTTCCCTTTTTCAGGATCAGAATAGAAAATGAACTATTCCAGTCTCGCTATTTCAACCTCCCATGCCACAAACAATGCTGATATCATGTGCTTTCTACCACAGGTGTATCTTGGTTCCCTAAATGCCAGAGGTGTCTGACTTCATATGACCTTTTTGGTACAAATGCATTTTAGATCATTGTTGTTCTCAATAACATTCCACAGGAATGTGGACAGCATGGTGGGGCAGTGGGTAACGATGCCACCTCCAAGGTCCTTGGTTTGATCCTAAGCTTGGGTTACTGTCTGTCTGGAATTATTTTATGTTCTCCAGATTCCCACCCACCTCTCAAAGACATGCCAGTAGGTGGATTAGCTACTCTAGATTGTCCCTAGGTGTGAAAGTGTGTGTGTTTGTCTGCATGGTCCTCCGTGATGAATTGGAATCCCATATATGTTATATTCCTGGCTTGCACCCAGTGATCCTGGGATAGGCTCCGGATCCACTGCAACTAGGATAAAGCGCTTATTAAAGATGAATGAATGAATGAATGAATGAACATTCAAGGTACAGGGCACGGTAGAAGCTTTCCTGCTGAAATGAATATGAATATATTGAGTAATTTTACATTTTAAAGAAGATCATCTTGTCACAAGTATACACAGAGTACAGTAAAATTCTTCTTTTCTTTGCATGTCCTAGTTTGTTAGGAAGCTGGCATCAAAGCTCAGGGTCAGCCATGAAATAGGAATAAGGGGCTTGGTTCAAGGGCCCAAGAGTGGTAGCTTGGTGGTTCTGGGGCTTGAACTGAACAACATTCTGATCATTAGCCCAGAGCCTTATCCACTGAGCCACCACTGCCCCATCCATGCCAACCAATCCAGCAGGGACTGCACTGGACTCAGGTACAAGGATGAAAGGGTGAATATCATGCTTATTCTGCTTGAAATATCAAGACTTGAGAGAATATCAAAAGGAGAAGTGAAACTTTCAAGAAGAACGGGGTTTTTATAAGGCTGTCTGGTGACCTCCCTAAGGACACAGAAGCAATCCTGTTTCCCCATACAGAGAAAGTCCTCGACCTTCTTGACTGTCCCCAAACACAATACTTGCAGAAACCCCCTGCAACTCCAGTGAATTTCTACTAATTCAGCTGTGGTTTAGTAACTTGCATGATTTCCCTCAAAGAACTGCTAGGCTTAGCAGGCTTTACTCTCTGGTGTGAACAAGCTAGTTTTTGAACCTTTCATAAGTCAAATCTTGTAGGTTAAAGCAAGGACACACTGCCCAACATTGTGACCTTCCAGTAACAGGAGTTTTAACAAGAAAGAGTAATTCTGAGAGAGGAAAGGGTATGAACAACCTTAACCACTTATTTTTCATATGAGCTGGCAATTGTTAGAAGTTTGCAACCATGACACCATTACAGCACAATACCAAGGGCTTCACCTATAGTACAGACACCATTCCTTTCTCAAAGACCTTTTTTCAATTAATATTTGGTTTATACATAAAATACAGTAACCCACTTGACTCAAGTGCTATCACCCTCATACTATGCATGAGTTAACATTTTACAAAGGCAGGTGTAAAACATTAACACAGTGGAATCCCAATAAGCAAGCAGAATATTTCTGAATGTATGTTTTGCTGCTGATTTCAAATGATGTTTACACGTTAACAAGCATTGTCTAGTAAAAATAAACAATTATTATCAGGTTTATGCCTATGGCAGCACTGTTTGTTGTGTACTACTAGCGCAGACAAAGAGCTCACTGAAAAGCTGTGAGGTAAAAGTCAGCATTTGCTTATCGGCTGCTGAAGTTTCCACTGGCGGATTTGCATCTGTACATGTCAAAGAAAGAAACAAAGTGAGCAGCACATTCACCAGGTCCTGAGCAGCCAACGAGCGTCAGTTCAAACTTCCTCTTGCTTTCTGTGGTTAGGCATGTCTGAGTTGATGACGTGCTGCAAGTCTCGGTGATAAAAACTGTTGCATCCTCTCTTGCTTTCAGATCCTGTGGTAACCAGCTAACGGTAGCCCAAACACAAACACACCTAAGTGCTAAAAACACATCCGCGTGAACATGCCGAGCTTGCCACGAACCACAAAAGAACTGGACAATATGACCAAGGAAGAGAAGCCACCACAATCTCAGTGAGTTGAATTTTTTTATATACTTTTGATGCCTCGTTTAATGAAAACTATGAACTTATGTGTTAAACTCTTTTTCTCATTCCAGGAGGAATGACATCAAGTGGCGGCTTCAGTGCAAGCTCATGAGAAGCCCAATGTCAGAGAAGTGAGTGTAATTTTTGTGTATTTTTTTGCTATGGGATTTTGTCTCTGTACACCGGCTGTATGTATTATATGGTATTAATATTCTTTCCTTCAACCAGACTTAAACCTGGGGAGAGCCTGCTCTGGTCACAATCTCTAGAAACTCTTCTTAGATCAAAATGTAAGTACCATAACTGCACAGTTCTACATTTATACTAAATAATTTTTGTACGTCCAATGCCTACATCTTTGATGGATAGTCATCTACCAGTAATTATGAGCAGATCATTAGATCTTCATCGCACAGTGGTCGTAGAGATACAAATAGGCATGAAGGCACAAAAATGAGACAAATGTTAAATGTGAAATATCCATAAAACTACACAAAGTGACTCTTGTCCTCTTATCTCCTGCAGCTGGTAAAACAACTTTCCAGGCCTTTCTCAAGTCTGAGTTCAGCGATGAGAATATTGAATTCTGGACGACCTGCGAGGAATTCAAGAAAATCAAGTGCAACTCTAGACTGAACTCCAGAGCCAAGAAGATATTTGAACGCTACGTTCGGGCCGAAGCTCCAAAAGAGGTAAAAAAAAGAATTGTGACGTTCTTCATGTTATCCATGTTCAAGAATGTTTAATAGCTACGGATCACTGCAAATCCATTGAAATGACAAAATTAAAATCCACGTAGCATTTTGAAAAGCAGTATGCCGAGCGATTTTATTTGTAATAAATCTGTTACGATGACTTACGTCGTTTTTCGTAATGTCCCACAGATCAATATTGACCACAAAACCAGGGAGCTGATCAAACAGAATGTCCAAACCCCAACGAGGTATTGCTTTGAAGAGGCCCAGAAGATCGTCTTTAGCCTAATGGAAAAGGACTCGTACCCCAGGTTCCTCCGTTCTGACTTCTACAGAACCCTTCTGGAATCAGTCTCATAAGGATCAAGTTGTGAAAGATACGGCTTGGGAAAAGAGACCTGGATAACCTGGTGGCTCATCTTTAAGGACTATAGCACAAGAGCTCAATAAGGACAAAGGCAAGGGCTGGCCCTGACCCTGGGCTTGGACATCTGGACTGATCTGGATTCTGGATACACAGAACTCTGACATTGGTCACTCCTGCAGCTGGATTGACCTCTTCTACCTACATCTGTTGCCCTACTGCCTTGCTCTTCTGCTACACTACATAAATGGATGAGTAACATGCCCCAAAAGCTAAACGAGCTGTCATTGGAACTATAATGCGAAGTTCATGAGCTACTTGGTAATTTCTGTAAGATGAGAAAAGTCCCCATGGTTAGCTTTGTATACCACTTCCACCGATAAGATGTTATCATAAGCTAGTTTAACACTGTGAAATTTCAGCAGACTTTTGAGATTATTATTTGTCTCACAGTACACAATGATGAAAGTCATTTCTGGGCCAAATTCTATAACAGTCTACGCAATTACTCATGATAATGCATGTGAGATTCTATGATAAAAAGTACTATTATCATGTTCTGCTTACATCATCAATCAGCGTGATCTGAGGTCATGGAGAAAGTGACCCAGTTTTCCTGTTGGTGGATTTTAGATGAGCATTGAGCAACGCTCACACTTTCGGACACTGACAGAAATTTGTGGTCAAACATGTTTGATCACAATGGAACTAAACTGTCCACCAGTGAGCACATCAGCTTGTGTGTTGTAAGCCTGCTGATTTTAACTCACAGTTGAAGAATTCTTTAATGATTCCAATTTTGTCCATGACAGTAAAATCAAGCGGAAAACCGTAAAGTGTAAACCCGGCTTTAATTGCACAATAAGCAGATAACATTTCAAATGAGCAATATTTTTTTATATGTTTTATATGGCAGCATAATTGTGGTGAGATAATTATTTCCTTTTTTACCAAACTGGAAGAGAAGCATGGGCAGAGGTCTAGATAAAAGTACTAGTAGTTCATTGGACTAAGTTGCCTTTTTTTTTTTTTTTTTTTTTTTTTTTAAAGACATGAGTACTGGAACTGAAAATGTTTTTGGGCTCTTTTTATATAAAAAAAAAAAAGTCAGTTGAAAGGAGTTATTTCTACTTGTACATGTAAACAAGACAGGTTAATCACATTCACTAGCTCTCTTATGGAGGTGAAGAAATAACTTCTATGTAAATGGTGCATAAGGTATGAATTTTATATACTGTATATATGTATATGTTTTAAAACGTATGACTTTTATATTAAATTATGGCTCCATTGCGGAGACTTTTGTACTGGTTAATGTTGGACTTTGAAGGGATTTTAGGATCTCCAGAGAGAAGAATTGAAAGGACTTGTCTCCTAAGAAAATGGCCTAATTACATCCAGTAACCCACTTAGACAGCTTAAGAAATTCTTTAGTGTAAAAGCTCTGACTTTTATGTACTGTTTTATGTACTATATTTGTTCATGGTTTTAAATTATGATTTCATTATGGACATTTATTTGGGTATTTCACTGGTTGAAATTCCCCAGTATATATCTGTGGAGACTTCTCTAACTCTTACTAAGACATAATGAATAAATGCAAAACTTACAAGAAGGCTTGGATTTCTTGTGCTCAACTGTCAATTTTTTTTTTTTTTTTTTCGTTGCTTGCTGGTTTGATTTTGCACTGATAACACATGACCCATAATGCTACTGTAGATCTTGGACATCCCCTAAATTTTCTCAACTGAGTAACTGAAAGTTTGACACCACATCACAGGATAACAAGAGCGTTTCTGTCACAACTTCCCTGTTAACTTGGTTGTCATGCGCTTCGGTCAGGTGATGGCAACTTGGTGTACATTAAACACACGTACGAAACGGATGTACATGGTTCCTTAATTTTAAGGGTGATATATTATGAATATATGTTCAATTCAAAAGATTTCAAGGTCAGCTCAGAGGTACATCAAGCTGCATATAGGAACTAAGACATAAAGAAGGGTTTTGTGATATGAATGATACGTTATGTATTTAGGTTCGCTAGGCATTTTTGATAATCTGATTAAACAGCATCATTTTTATCATTGAAATGTGTCCTGAAACTTCAAGCAGGCTTCATCTGAAATATCAGCAAGATCTAAGATCTTTTATCTTGGGGCTGTAGGATAGAAAAACACTGATGTAGCTAAAATAACAAAATTAAATTAGAATAGTACTGGGATTCAGTGTCTTGGGAACATGTGAATATTAGTGGTATGTATGTAGATGTGCAAGAGAACTCAAAAACTTACGAAGCCATGAAAAAAAAAAAACCCAATAACATGTAACTATATTGTTGTTCATATTGTTGTCGCTGGTTATTCCAAATCTATAAAAACTTCAGGAGATTCAATTATCTTAGCATTTATAGCACTCAATCATCATGTCACTTCTGTGTAGGGCTACAAAGACTGGGCTTTTTCCAGGAAGTGAATGTATTACGACTTGTTTGGGTGAAAAAGGTTTCTGATCTCATGTGGTTTGTTTTGTCTGTTATGCATTTAAAAGATGCAGCCTAAGGACCTTAAACAGTTCATGATCACACACCTCCTCCTAATAACAGACTGAGTTTCATAGGAAAAAAAAAACGAAGTGGGTAGATGATGGCGCTGATATAGGAGAAACAGTAAATGGGAGCTATTTGCAAAATATATTGGCACTCTGAAAGGAACAAATGTTCCCGCTCCTTCTTTGCCCTTCTTTGCACAAGCACAGGTTAAGCTTTGATAGAGGTACATAATGATGTAATGATATAATCTAAATTGTAAATTAAAAACATGTATTCAGAGGAGTTACAGTAATACAATCTTTCAGCAGAATTTGGAAATGGCTCTGAATGGTTCCAGGGAAAAACCTTATTCATGTGCGGTGGAAACACTGAAGCCCTGTCTCTAAAATCAAATTATAGAGCAAAGAGACGATAGAAAGTTTTTTTATACCACATCAGTGTTGAATTCTCAATTACTGTTGGTCAGAAGGTGTTGATTAACTTTCTTTAACCGCACCTCCACTTATGACTAATACTAATCCTAATGCTAATAATAAGACTACTAAGACTAATACTAAACCAATTTAACAATGTGTTGTTCAGCAAAGAAAAACACATAATCATTGATATTGTGAAGGAGACGTTTATTCAAAAAGATTTTGCAAGGAATCATAAGTGTTCGTGCTTTGTAACATTCAGGGAAAAGTCTTCAAGACAGTGGAGTTTGCGTTTTGCGGTTTCTTAGTAACCTGACGAAATGCATATATTTTTTTCATATTAAGTTCAAGAGAGAGAAAAAGGAGAGAACGACTGTTTCTAGGTGCTATAACATGATTGTGAACGTGATAACAGGAACTAACTTGTTCAACGGACATTCCACAACATTAAACGTAACTATAAATGGATAAAATGTACCATTTGTCATTCTTTAATTTAAAATAAAAAAGTAATCATTGTCAAATTGATGCTAAGAGGAATAAAACACATGCTGTTATAGGAAAATAATCCTTTTTTCGATGGTAACGGTAACTAGAGACATATCACAGCACCCCATCGTTGATTATTTTCCTGCAACAGCATGCCCTGTAGTGATTTGCTCCTTATATATAAAACACTAAACATGTTAGTAACATGGTTGCCTTGCACCACAGCAACCATTAAAGCTGCACACACTGGACAAGAGTGGAAAATGAGACAAAACCTTATACACACTCTGTTATGATTGGATGATGAATAATTATATAAAAAACTCAGTTTCCAGACATTGAGTAATGACACCAAGACCAAGAGTCTGAGTATTGAAAAGCTAGACACAGTCATGTTTGTGGTCTAAAGACAAAGGCTACAAGATCAAGGCTTCAATTCAGTTCAAGAGTCCCTGAGGTTTGACGAGTGAAAGAACCTATTGATGAGATGACACAAAAAAAAAAAAGCAAACAAAAGTTACCAGGATGCAATGACACCTCAAATTTACGTGAGAACTTCCAGTTCTGTAATGTTCTTTTGATTATGTTAGTCATCATACTTTCAGGATGAATACTCTGGCTGTCACGGATGACCTCGAATATCTCTGATATGCACAAAGACTAAAATCATCATCTAGACAGGTATCAGTCTCATGGTCTCAGCCTCAGGTACACTTTTTTTGGCCGATAGCGTCAGAATCTAAGATGCAGTCTGACTGGGTTTCCATATGCACTTTTGTAGTTCGATGGTTCATGTGTCATATCAGTCAAATTGCCTATTTCTGTAAAAGTAGCTGGTTCATGGCAAAACGTACTTAGCGAGGATTGTGAGGCTAGCCCCATAGATACTAATACACTTTTATCAATGGCAAATCCCACTTATCAAACAGACTCCTTAACAAGTCCCTCTGTTTGAATGGTTTGATTTGTGTTCATCGCTGATTAGCCATGTTCTGGTAACCAGAGTTAGCTTAGCTTAAGAGTCAATGCTTTTTTTTGCGTATACTGTATAGTGTATGCACAGGTTGGGAAATATTATAAAACATGCCTGAATAGAAACTGTTTTTACCGTGTATTTCCAATTTCCTTATTCAGTAATCTCATTATCATGCTCTGGTCTGTTGTTTAGTGATAAGCTACGCCAGATAAGCTAGAACTCCTAAACAACCGTGGTTCCAGGTTGGGAACTCCTGTGAATCCCTCAGTTTTTTTTTTTTGGGGAAATGATTAAGATACCTGGGAACAGCCGGTTGAGGTTGTGTTACAGGCTAACACTGTGGCAGTTAGATCATATAGAGGATAGCGAGAGGGTTCAAAGAAATAGCACCAAAAAAATTACCTGGCTTTTAAGGTTTAGAGTTGAGTGCAAAAGTTTGCATCCCCCATGAAGGCTGTATAAGACATCTAACAGAACCAGCTGAATATAATTTTGTGGGTTTTTTCCACTATTAATATCTTAATTATACTTTTCAGGCATTGTAATAATGAAGAAACATCTGTGAAATATAACACATTGTTGGTATAAAATATAATTTGTCTTCTTGATGTTGTCTTTTGGGCATGTATATGTTTTACAGATGCTAACTAGTCCTTAACTCTTGCTTTGAATTAACCGTTAATGGGTGAAGTATCTTTCTTATACAAAATGAGCAAGAGGTATATAATCGATGTTTAGTAAACACCCATGACTCGATCATGATATTAAATGAAAATGGCAGCATAGAGAACATCTGCATTACAAGGTATTAGATGGATCGAGCCTACACTTGTACTTACAAGGGATTAAAAAGTGACCTCTTGAGAGGACACTATCCATGAATCCATAATCATTTGACGAAAATCTTTAACATAAAGCAGTGTTTCTCACAAGTAGTCGAATTTATCTCTGCTCTATTACACTCAGGGCCTTCTTACCACAAAGATGTTGCATCATTTAAATTTAGCACCCACGTCTACTTGATGGCATGTGGGAGGCTGTTAGAGCTGAATGGAACAACATTGACATGTGTATGGGTAAAAGGCTGCCTGCATGTTTACCCTAAAGAAAAAAATCGAAAGGAAATGCTATTGTGTATTAAGTGATGTTGAATGTTGCTTCAGGATCTTTTTATTTTATTTCCTGGAGCGAAAAACAAAACACGGACCAAGCTACAAAACCTGCAAAACGTTTGTAGTAGTCCTGTGCACGTGATCGAACTATTTTTTATCTAGTTGTTGCTCCTTGCACTTTGTTTCAAGTCAGCTGATGGATACGTACTTCTTAAAAAGGTCCATGATGCCTCACTTTTAAGTCACTTTGGATAAAAGTGTCTTCCAAATAAATATATATTAAATAAATGTAAATGTGAATGTAAATCAGTGTCAGTCTGTGCAAATTAACGGTATGACCTTAAAGAAAGACAGCAGGGGTTACAACAAGGACTACGTTTTATCACATGCATCCTGCCCAAAAAATGCATCGACAGCTTAAGCTTCAGCCTTAATGAATAAACAATGTCTCGTTCCTTTTCGTTATTTTCTCCTTGAGTAGTGAGTAAATCTTCATTTCAGAATAAAACAACTCCAGGGGTTTGGGAAACCTCACAGATAAGGATTTCTAGTCTTCACTTTCCAATAACCATCATGCATTACTGACTATGGAGGATAAATGCCATTGATTGATGGTCCCTTAGCAGCAGAGATCTAGTCAGAGTTTTACAAAGATGTTTTTAATTCACTCTGGTAACTAAACAGCATACTGATTTAGGGGAATCTTTGGGAAGCACAAAAAACATACCCAATATAATAAGACTGTGACACTGTTTTGAATCCCAAACTCATGCAAACATGAATTTTAAACATGCTAAATATATATATTTTCAAGTACTTGAAGGAAATAGGGTATACTTTGGTCCTGTAATGGATACAAAGGGTTAAATGTGATTTCTGCTGAATTATTTCCATATGCTCTTGAAGTGACAGAGGTCATTTAAGGTTAAATTTCATACATACATGCTGTACAATAATCAAATCGAACATTTTATCTACTGCAGAAGACGGTACGAGCACGAGGCGATGCTGTAGTCTGATAAACGCACCTGTATAAATGAGGTACTATGGGATATTTGGAACAGTGTGTGATTAGCTATAAAAATGACATTCTGATTGTTTCACCTTTATTACAGAAACATGTATCATGTGTTAGAAGCAGACCTTGGTTATATCCAAGTTGAACCTTGTGGTCAACTGACACCAGTTGCAGTTTCCTGGGGTTTCCTAACATTTAGCATTAGTCTACTGAGAGCTTGATTGACCGTTCAGCCCTGTTGACCTTACAGTTTTGTGGCCAGAAGAGGAAGCTGTCTGGAAATGAAGTGGCTTCCAAAGAATTTTCAAAATCTGATCACCGAAACACCCCTGTTTAGACACTCCTATTCATCCTCAGCCCTTGTGGTAAAAGTAAAAGCCATTTTGTTCAATAGCCATGGTAGTCCCTTACATTACTCTGAGCACTGAGTATTATTATGGATATTTATAGAGGTCATGAAGCAGAGTTACTGCACACTCCTTCCAAACATACTAAACAAGGGTTTACACCTTGTCTTTTCTTTACTCTCTGACTTACCAAACTCCCAACGGAAAGCCTCTATATTAGTGAAATTTTCAATAAATTATCTACAGCTGTGGACAATCCAAATCTATACAAGCTTTGTTTCACAGAGCCTTTCACTTATTTGGCCTTCCAAAAGACATAGTATCAGTTCTCTTTATAATTATAGAGAGCTTCCAGTGGTCTTCTTGACAGAAGTGCATCTGGTTAAACCCCTGAATCTCATGGTTAATTAGTGAGACTCGAGAAAATTGCGAGTTTCTAAGGACATGGTTTTTGTAGACAGTAGAAAACATATAAAATGAATTGTTCAAAAGCTTGGCATGGGTTACTCTTATATCCAAGATCTACGAATCCAATGGTTTTAATGGAGGATGATAGGAGGAAAGGTACTGAACAGACCTGAAAGTGCAATTTCAAGCCTTATTACTGCTCATTATTTCTTGGACTGTCTTTATTTATATGCTTAGTTTGTGCTGCCAGGCCTCTGATAAAAGCTAGACATAGAGTTGGATCAATTCCCACTCAACTACTGGTCCTGCAGAGAACCAAAAAAGTTGTTAAATAATGCTCATTAGGCATGGAGTAAAATGTAACTCAAGCACTAACAAGGTTAATGTGTACACAGTGCTAACAAACTCTCCTTCCCTCCTCACTCGGAGCAGTTCTCCGAGGCAAAAGCTTCACTAAGGGTTGCTGAATATTGCATATTAAGCATACTGAAATATTGGATGAAGTATCCAATAATGCAGATTTGCCAGTTGTTATTGAATAATGCTTTCTAAGCATTTATGCCACCACCATGGAGCCAAAAATGGCGAATAATAATAAATTATGCAAACGCAACAAAACCACTATTCACTAGGGATGATAACGTGCCATGCATACTGGAGTGTACACATGAAGTCAAATGTCATGTAATTGTAATTAGGAGACAATAATTAACATTGTGCCAAGATCATCCATGTCTTACCATTTAAACGGCAGCAATTTGAAAAGCAAAAATGGGGCAAATGGTACGTGACGAGCTGAACAGCTTGAAGAGAGAGAGAATAAAACGAGAAGCTGTTGATAGAACGAATGTTTATAGCTTATTATGACTTTTTATAGCTGCTTATATACAGTATTAGTGATTACAAGAACTAACTTGTTTTGCTGATCGTCCACAATATTAAATGTAACTATAAACAGCTGAACAAGTACAATGTGATGTTCTTTAATAAATAAAAAGAGGGAAACTGCTGTGGTATAAGAGGAATAAAACATTTCGGGAAGAGCTGTTATTGGAAAATAATTCATTTCAGGATGGAAAAAAATAATTCCACCATAACAGACAATCCTAAAATTGATTATTTTCTTATTACAGCAAGCAAGCGTTTTATTCTTTACTTAACGTTGTACATTATTAAATAATGAACATCAACTATACTAATAGTACTTATGTAAATAAAAATTCTTGGTAGTATATCTCATGTAAAATGAAAGTAGACTTGTGTGTATATGTGTGTACAGTAATTTTGCATTAACTGGAACAGACATCATTCTCCCAGATCAGTACAATGTTTTGCTGCATCATTTCATTTCTTAGAAATGTGTTCACTAATTTACTTATGCTTTGGGGTTCCTCTTTTCATTCGGAGATTTGAAAGTGAAAAGGAAATGTAATTTCATGCCAACCTAGCACTAAATTAAATTTTCGATTCTTCAGATGCTTTTGTGTAGACAGTGAAACTCCTGGAGGCACCCTGTTATAAGTGAAATGCGAAAGCCAAAGAAACCACACGCAACAAGGAGGAGAAACACTTTGAATATGGTGAAGAGAGCTTAAAAATGCATCTCGCACTTTCTTCTCACTGAACGAATGTTTAATTATTCATTATTGGGGATTTTCCTCTGTAGAGGCATTCTGACTTGATTACAAGCGTGATTGATTTTTGATTTTTTTTGGAAAAGATTCTTATGTACTGTTCTGATTTTCCTGCAAGTGTCCAATTGGGTCCCATTTGTGCAGGACCACATTAAATACGACGTGGAAGGAGAGACGTCCACATTTTATGTATTCATCTTCCATGTCGAAGGACTAACAAGGTACCTGTTTGTGTTTTGAGGGAATAAACAAGAGAAGCACGCCTTTAGGAGGGACTGCAGACTTTCAGACCAACGGCATCCTCTAGTGGAACGTTCATCACACACCATTAAAGGCATCCGATGATCAGAAACAAAATGTAATAGCAGTCGAATGAAGTATTTTCATTCTAGTTGCTTGTCCATTACAGATTTCCTTTTGCAACCATGAATCATTGACATATCACATATTCATATCAGATTATAATATATACATTCATACTGCAAGATTTCTTCTTCCTTAGAGTTGGCCTTGATTTGCTTCCTGGTGTCTGTAAAGCTGCTTTTAGACACTTATTTTACTAAAAACACAAGACCATTGCTTGACATGGAGGAGAAGCTGAGATAGCAAAGATTAGCATTAGAATTAGAAAGATATTATTTAAAATTATCTATTAAAAAAAAAAAAAAAGTCTCAGACTTTTAATTCTAGCTCGTATATTCTGAGAGCACCAACTCACATTTATATGAATTTTAAGCCTCTTGAATTTTTGGTCAGTCACAAAAACATCTCGTCTTTTGCTTAGACTTTGCATAATTTACAATGAAACACTTTAATATGTAGTATTTCCTTGATTTTTTTTTTTTTATTGAAATTGTTTGTCCATCATAGCATATCTATTTTGAAAGAAATACACTATGATCTGTTTTGGCTATTGTTATACACATTATTATGTAAAATATATATATATATTTTAAAAAAAATACATTATTCAGCACATTATTGACACTAAATCTATATTCGCTTGTCATTTTTCACCTTTTAGCTATCCTTATATCTGCAGTTCATATCCATTATAACAAGCAAAACAGTGAAGCTACGTGTAAAGCTACTCGGATTCTGTTCTGGGAAAAATCTCGATGGTCTCGCCGGTCTTGAGCTGCAAAGCCACTCGCTGGAGATGCCACCTGCAGAGAACAGAGAACGTTCCAGGAAAGAAAGAGCGAATGATCCATGCAGAATCCATGCAGTTCTATAAAACAGGTCATTAACGAGGCAGGATGTAGTCCGGGCACAGAACTGAGCAGCTGAGGGTTCGAGGTATTCCTGGGATCTGAACTCTGTACCATACATTAAATGTGTGTATACATGTGTGTGTGTGTGTGTGTGGCATTCTGGGAAAAACCTGTGGCCAAATTCAGGGAAAAAAATAATAATATTAAAACAATTCATAACAACGAAAAATCAAGTTTTGGCTAAAATTTAAAACCCATACAGACATTTCACTAAAACTGCGCCTCAGTAATTTCCTCACACAGTGAAGGTCACGCTTTGATCAAGCTGTTGAACAGCTACATGTAGAAAAAGAAACATAAGCCCAATCAATTCGGTTTTTAATCGGATACCGACTCGCAAAATGTCCGCCTTGCTCCTGCGCCTTGCCATCACATCATCATCATCATCATCAAAACAGAGAAGAGCACTTACACACACTGTACAGACGAGAGCAGAGAAAGTTTTAAAATTTTCAAATGGTATAATAAACAGACACCAATAAAAGGAACGTGATGAACGCTGTCACCCCTGCAGCTCAGAAAGCAACAGCCTATACACACACACACACACACACACACACACACACACACACACACACACGTTCAGTATTTCACTACACCTGGCCGGTGGTGATAATGTCTGCGCTTCAATGCTTATCAATACAGTGTGTTCTGGACATTATGGGCCCAATTTTACATCGTGGTTTGATGTTTTGTCCTGCTGCTTGAAGTACCTGCCTGAGAATTTACCTACAGTCAGACGGGGAAACGTTTGCATCCCAGAAGTTTGAATGGGGAAAAAATGGAAATGGAATGTAAATGTCAAGATGTTAAACATGAAGTGTGGGTGTAGCCTGCAAAGAGAGAACGACCCAAAACATAAGGCAAATGAACAGAAAAAAGGAGGGGTTTTTTCCATGGAGTGATCTGAAGGAGGCAGTGTATGACATCAGGCAGGTAAAACATACTACATACTACATACTAAATGTCTTGGGATGAATTGCACTCCTGGGCCAAGCCGGAAATGGCAAAATATGAAGCTTTTAATGATCTTAACAACAAATCACTGGTCAGAAAATGAGCGAGAGTGAAACAAATGCACTCCTGAGAGCTCCTGTGCCTCCATTCGCTGGTTTCCTTCCCTAGAAACAGGGAAATTCACTTCTATAGTCTTCTCCTACACAATGGAAAATCATAAAAATGGTTAAAATGTTTGATGTAAAATTCAAACTAATGCATGTCAGGGTGTACAAAATCTGTCAAAAATATCTTCTGGGATTTTTTTCCTTAAAAGATTAGTGATTATTTCGTTATCTGCTGCACCTGATGCAGCTCATCAAGGGGCCACGAGGCTTAAATCATTTAAAAATCAAAGGGAAAAGCTCTCACATGCTAACTTCCTTTATCTATTTGTTAATTCTTGCTCATTTCCTGACCAATGATTTGTTGTTAAGACCATTAAAAGCTTCCTATTTTGCCTTTTTTTTGTGCCCAGGAGTATATATTGTCCTGAGGGTGTACAAACTTTTACACTTAACTGTACCCTACTACAAGTCTCTACCTGTTTCTACCATGATCCACTTTTTTATGTTCTTTAAATATTCTACCCGAGGAGTGTTATTGTTTCTATAGTAACAGTTTCAATAGTAGCATAATCCATGGTTAATAAAACGCAGATTCATTTATATCGCAAATTTTTCAGTGAGAAGACATTTATTTAGTGTTTTTGGAAGGAGTCTCCAGTGTCAGTGCTCCGTAAAGCTCTAACTTTAAACTTTTCCACTGTGGGAAAGTCTTCAAGATAGAGGAGTTTGTGCTTAAGCTGCATTTTAACTTCCAGAGAGATTAAAAAAAGAGAGGGTGGTGATGGAACAAGAACTTGTCTCGCTGACGATTTGCGGACATTAAACGCAGCTATAAACGGATAAAAGTCATGACGTATCATTTGTTAAGAAACAAATCCAACTTCTTGTTGTATAAGAGGAATAATACACTTCGGGATGTTATTATAGGAAAACAATCAACTTTGGGGTTGTAGGAGTAACTCTGCTTTGCGTCGGGCCACATCACACCACTCTGTCGTTGATTATTTTCCTACAACAGCACAACCCGGTCACTAGCATTGTCTAGGAGGCTTTTATTTGTAGCTTTAACCTCCAAGTGCATCATGTACCTTTAATGAAGCACTCGTTTAGCAGCTTTTTTTAATTTTCCTTATTTAATTGCTATTCTGTAGAAGAAACTGCAGGAGTTCGGAAACTTGTAAGTAGCAAGATTCATCCTGATAATGTTTTGTCTCCTTGTAACCTGGAGTTTGTCAATAGGTTTGATTACTTTTTTTTAATCCTGGTACTTGTTATGACTTCCGAACCCTCTGTCTGTTTTTTTTTTTGCTACATGTCGTGTCTACTTGACTGATTTTTTCCCCAGTCTTGGTTGAAGCACTATATAAACACAATATATCACAAACATCATTATTTAAGTATCTATTATCCGTGCTGTCGTATATATAGTAGTGGTTTGGGATTCGTTCTTTGTTATTTAAGGACGTAGAACCAAAAGGTAGAAGCAGCATACCTGTTCATAATAGCGTCTCTGATGGACGTCGTGTACAGGTAGCCTCCTGTCTTTGATCCAGTCACAGGGATTTTTAGCTAAAAAAAAAATTAAACATAAGACAATGACACAAGTAGCCTTTTAATTTCAATATGTAAGGAATAAAACATTCGTGATGGAGGTGTGATGTCATAAGAAATAATCAACGATACGGGGGTTGGGGTTGTGTAGGACACGAAACTGAGCTATCTGTTACCGTGGTGAAGTTGATTATTTTCCTATAACAGCACGTCCCTGAGTATTTTATTCCTCGTATAACACAGCAATGTTTCCAACAGCTACAACGTTTTTATTTAACAAACAACGACACGCAGGAATATCGGTTTATAGTCGTTCCCTCGTCAACATTGTGTCCCATCTTTAAAGTTAATAAATCAAAAACGTACAGCTTGTTAGCGAGAAACTCCTCGGAAAACTTAAAGTTACTGACTGCAACAAGGCACTGAAACTGGAGACTCCTTCCAGCAATGTTAAATAAACTTCATCCCATTGACAGTCACACGTTGTTTAATCCGCCACACGAGTCTATGCGTAAGCTGTTACTACAGAAATGATAAGATATTAGGAACCTGTGATGTGAATTATAGACAGCAATACTGTAAGAGCTGACCAATCAGAATCGAGAATTCAACAATGCTTTGACACAAGGAGAGGGGAAATATAACACTTCAGGATGTGCTGTTATAGGAAAATAATCATCAATTGGGTGGTGTGATGCCAAAGTATTAGTTAAAACCCTGACTTATGACGAACCCACTCCAGAACAGAGAAAAAGACTGACCTGGGCGATGGAGTGATCGACGCGATTATAGCGATCGGTGAGATGGATGTTGTGGATCTTTAAGGGAGGAGCTCCCAGATTGGCCATCGCCGTGGAGTGATCGTTTAGCTGCTCAACTGCAGATCGATAGTACTCCGATTTGGCAAAGTTTTCTACACAAAACAGATTTTTAGACAACATGAAATGATTTATTTTTCCACTATATTAATAACCCGCCCTTGTGTAAGCGTGTATTAGCTACGTAGTTATTAGCATAACATCAAAATGAAGTACATAAAACCCAAATCAGATGTTAGAAACATTTTATCGAGTACGTTTTATACATTAACAGCTTCACTCGTCATTTTCTTTTCTCGCAATGCCTTCTGGGTAGGTTCTGCTTCAGTTAAGTCAGTTTTATCTAAGAAACTTCGCTTCAGCGTATTGTCACGGCACACCGGCTCTTCAGAAGATCCCGAGCGATTCTCCAAAGAGGAAGCTCCAAAAAACAGCCAGAAACTGTGAGAACTTATATTTCTGTCTCACAGCATTACCTGTGGAGGTTGCAAAGCGCTGACACTGGAGACTCCTTCCAAAAAAAAAAAAAAAAAAAACGCTAAACAGTCAGCTCATCGCATATGAACAGTTACAGTGACCTCTGCGTAACTCTTTGTAACTCTTCGTAACTGTTCCTGATGTGTGAAATGAGCTCTTGTGGAAAAGCGGCTTTTCGAACCACTCACTCTGCATGAGGTAGTACATCACCCCACAGCCTCCGCCCGTAACCACGGTGACGAAGATGGTCATCTGCTGCAGGTGGTTGATAGAGCGGCTCATCTTGAAGTTCTCAACTGCTCAGTAGATCTGGAGCAGAGGTGCAGTGATGAGAAGAGAGCAAGAGACACAACATGAACTTCCAGAAGAAGATCCAGAAACACTCTAAGCTTCCTTCCCCTCACTGTGTGTGTGTGTGTGTGTGTGTGTGTGTATACCATGAGTATCAAACCTACCATGAGTATCTTAACCATCAGTAAAAATGAGTAATGACCAATAAATAGGCAGACTTCGCTACATCACCTTGTAGTACATGGAAGCGGCCATCTTTGTTTTGAATCCACCAAACTTTATTGTACGCTTAATATGGTTACAATATAAATCGAAACATTGCAATACTATACTACTGTTAAAAGAGTTCACTAAGCTAAAGAGTTCACTAAGCACATTATCTCTTAACTAAAATGACATACACGCGAGCTAAATATCTAGTCAGCTACCAGGCACTGATACAGCTAAACAGTAGACTTCGTATTAGCCGACGTTGCTAGCTTGTCCGAGACGTCAACATGTCCGCCATATTGGTAAGGGCTCCATTCGATTGTGAGTCAATGCAAGTCTATGGGGAAATCTGGGACTACCTTGATAAAATCGTGTATGATTGGCTTTTTTAAAATCTATTTTCACAATATTTGGTTTGTTACAGACGTTTCTGAATTTGAATGTTATGTAAATGTAAATATAGGTACAATGGGGGTGTCTGGATTGAGCAAATCATAAACCAAGCCCTGCTAGTCTTGAGCAAAACAGAATTCGTCCTTCGGCTCGACTCGGTTTGACTCGGTTAGGCTCGTTCTGTCATGGACACGTGACCAATGACGTCAAAAGCGGCGGGAGGGGTGGGGGGCTGTCAGGTGCATGATTTGGGAAGTTATAATTAATAGTGAATAGTCTATAATTAATGATAGTGCATTTATGAGTAATAATTTCTGTCTCTCTTTATATCTTCTTTACTTTTGGACTGCATTCTTGTATTTCTTGTATCTTTCTTTTTGTATCTTCCTTGGTACGCCATTTATAGCTTATAAATTTAAATTATATATTCATCCTAATGTTGCCTTTATTCTTTTGAAAGAATGTTTTAAACACAGACTTATTACCTGTAAACAAAACAAAACAAAAATAATGCAGCATCCACCAGGACCTTTTCCATTAAGAGTTGCAGTTCATCCTTTCGGCCACCAGATGTCACTAGTGTGCAGATCAGCGCCCTCCATCTGCGCATGCGCCAGTGTGCGTCACTCACATATACTTCTGCAAAATTGTGTAAAAGCCGACATCCTACAGCTATTGTTTACATTGAGACCAGATTTATCTGCGGTAAGTGAACAGATTGTGACTTTCCTTTTCAGACAAGAACAATTAGTTAACATGTTTATAACTACACACCTGTTTTGCGGGTTATTATATAATACTATGTCCTCTATATATGTTATAAAACGATTACAGGCTACAAAAGTCGCCCTGTTTGTTCACACTACGACAAACTGCAAACTTATAACATGGAGGCTAAAGTACGACATTTTACTGGATGGTGCACGCTGTAATATTTCAAAAAACCTGTATGTAAGACGAACCTGAGCTTCGCTCATTGACTCAGTGAATCAATTTCAGGAGATTCGCTTCTCTGTGGTTCAGTGAATCATTTGACTCAGTGAATCAGGAGTCAAGAGATTCGCTCCTCTATTGTTCAGTGAATCATTTGACTCAGTGAATCAGGAGTCAAGAGATTCGCTCCTCTATTGTTCAGTGAATCA
The DNA here is from genome assembly GCF_027358585.1 of Pangasianodon hypophthalmus. Classification (NCBI taxonomy): domain Eukaryota; kingdom Metazoa; phylum Chordata; class Actinopteri; order Siluriformes; family Pangasiidae; genus Pangasianodon; species Pangasianodon hypophthalmus. The sequence continues at coordinate 31,063,933 of NC_069713.1, forward strand.
TTTGACTCAGTGAATCAGGAGTCAGGAAATTCGCTCCGCTGTCGTTCAGTGAATCATCTGACTCAGGGAATTAGGAGTCAGGAGTTTCACTTCTCTCTCGTTCAGTAAATAAGGAGTCAGGAGTTTCACTTCTCTCTCGTTCAGTAAATAAGGAGTCAGGAGTTTCGCTTCTGTCTTGGTCAGTGAATCAGTTAACTCGGTAATCAGGTTCAGGAGATTTGCTCCTCTACCCTCAGTGAATCGGTTGACTCAGTGAATCAATTTCAGGAGATTGGCTCCTCTATTATTCAGTGAATCATTTGACTCAGTGAATCAGAAGTCAGGAAATTCGCTCCTCTGTCGTTCAGTGAATCATTTAACTCAGTGAATCAGGAGTCAGGAGATTCGCTCCTCTGTTGTTCAGTGAATCAACTGACTCAGTGAATCAGGTTCAGGAGATTCGCTCCCTCTCTCCTCAGTGAATCGGTTTAGTCCTTAAGTGAGTCAGTTCGGTTTCACTGCGTAGAAGTTGGAGATTAGCAGTGTTTCAGTGCATGCAGTAGTAGTCTTTGTTGTTGTAGGTGTTAAAAATGATTCTTCTAAACATGGGCATACAAGCATATTACAAAACAACCCAACGTAGCGATGAATATGAACTGTTTTACACTAGTCACTGTGTTTGTTGTTTGGTTTTTGCACTGCAGATCCAGATGGGTGGCGACTGATAACGTATTAAAGCTTATCAAGCAAACACACACGACAGAAGACCAACTGGCTTTAGTATCCAAACCCTGTTTTAATGTTTCGTCAGTGCTAAGTCATTATTTCCCATTCCATACTAACACACTCGCCTTGAACGCCACATTACACAGCATGTGATGTATAACAAATTACAAACAACTGACTTCATGTTTCTCCACACACAAGGGTCAAAACGTAGGTGAAGATTTTATGAAGAAGTGCGGGAAATGTGGGGAAATTAGTTTTCTATCGTGATAACTCTAGCCAGGCTCACCTCATTCGGATTTTAACTTTTATTTCCTCAGGTGACATGTTTGGGTGTGTGGTGGTAGGCGTCGGCATGGCGGGCCGGGTCAGGATCCGAGACCTTCTCGCGCCTCTGCCGTCCAGCGCTGCGGAAATCTTCACTCTTAAAGGCTTGGTGTCTAGGTCAGTGTCATTTGAGAAATCATGTAATCATACAACTATTTCGATGCAACTATCACGTCCGTGAAGAAAAGTAAACTCTCAAAATGGTGGAATCACAGGAGGGAGGAGATATAATCGATGAGAGTAAAGAATGCTGGCAAACTTCACACACTTTGTGCAGGAACTCTGCCTTTTAACACTGCAGCGTTGTACTACGAGTTATCACTTAAAACATACGCATAACAATAACTGCGACCAGACAACCGACGAACCGACGTTCTGGCAGCGTGAGAAATTTCTGATTAAAGTCTCAGTGTAAGCGCCGTTATGACACTCTTCTAAAAGCCACCAATAGGAAGACGGCAGAGGATTACTATTGCGAAACTCGGGGGACAGCTACAAATAGGGTAGCGGCGACGGCGAAACAAAAGCGAAACATTCTAATGGACAAATAAAAAATTCGTAATTCTCAGATTCATTTGAAGAATGTTTGTGTTTACACGACAGTTTCTGCACGAGCCCATAAACAGAGCGTAGTCGTTTTCTTTCATCGTAGGTCTATCGTCAGAGGATCTTCATCCTACAGCGTTACCTGTGGGATACCTGCGGGACACCTACAAATACGTTAGCAGCGATGGGCGAAACGTAAACGAAAAACATGCTAATGGACAGAATAAAAAAACTTCAAAGTGAGCTTGAGGTAATAAGAACAATGTTTTTGCGACATTTTCTGCACGAGCCTGTAAACAGAACGTAGTTGTTTTCTTTCATCGTAGGTCTATCGCTAGAGGATCTTCATCGTACAGCGTTACCTGCGGGACACCTACAGAAATGTTAGCGGTGATGGCGAAACATAAACGAAACATGCTAATGGACAGAATAAAAAATTTTTATTACCTCAAGCTCACTTTGAAGAATGTTTTTGCGACATTTCCTGCATGAGCCTGTAAACAGAACGTAGTCGTAATTCTTTGATCGTAGGTCTATCGTCAGAGGATCTTCATCGTAGAGCGTTACCTGCGGGACACCTACAGATACGTTAGCGGCGATGGGTGAAATGTAAACGAAACATGCTAATGGACAGAATAAAAAAACTTCAAAGTGAGCTTGAAGTAATAAGAATGTTTTTGCGACATTTTCTGCACGAGCCTGTAAACAGAACATAGTCGTTTTCTTTCATCGTAGGTCTATCGTCAGAAGATCTTCATCGTACAGCGTTACCTGCGGGACACCTACAGATACGTTAGCGGCGATGGCGAAATGTAAACGAAACATGCTAATGGACAGAATAAAAAAAACTTCAAAGTGAGCTTGAAGTAATAAGAATGTTTTTGCGACATTTTCTGCACGAGCCTGTAAACAGAACGTAGTTGTTTTCTTTCATCGTAGGTCTATCGTCAGAAGATCTTCATCGTACAGCGTTACCTGCGGGACACCTACAGATACGTTAGCGGCGATGGGCGAGACGTAAACGAAACATGCTAATGGACAGAATAAAAAAAACTTCAAAGTGAGCTTTCTTTGATCATAGATCTATCGTTAGAGGATCTTCATCGTACAATCTGTTATAGAATTCGGATAAGATTTCATTGGAATGTTCTCACAGTGTAAAACTGGCTTTAATGGATTTCCGATGTGTAGGAGGCCGCTGGAGGAGCAGCAGGGAGTCCAACAGATCCCTTTGGAGGAGGTGCTGAGCCGCAGCGACATTCAGGTGGCCTTCTTGTGCACAGAAAACGCCAGCCATGAAGATTACATCAGGTGCGACACCACGACGTTTAGTCCTCAGTCCTTAAGAAGTCATATTCTGATGAATCCGAGCGCTCGGAGTTTAATTTGAAGATCAGCACGGCTGCGTAGATGATCTGTATGCGTGCCTGTGCAGAGGTTCAAAGGTCAAACGGGCATAGTCTGAGCGTACGGCGTGGACGAGGAAGTGAAAGCACACAAAATCAATACCAGATCAACACCTAGAAAACATGATTAGTGAAGAAACAAAGAAATACGATCAAGACCATGACTTTCACAAAGGAATAAACGTGTGTAGCAGGAAGGTTTTAGTTAGAACCTGTATTTTATAGCATGTATGATATGTAAGGAATAAAACACATGGGGGTATGCTGTTACAGGAAAATAATCAACGACTGGAGACTCCTTCCAAACATCTCCTTATGGCAAGAACTACCATATTAGCAGTTATTGTGAAATGTCCGTCATACAACTCCCTGTGAATGAGCCGTTGCTATAGAAACGATAACGTATTACAATAGGAAAAAAATAAATCTAGCTACAACTGTAACCCAAACTGCATTTGATGTTTGCTGTGTGGTTTAATTTTCGCTCAGACGGTTTCTTGAGGCAGGGAAACACGTGTGTGTGGAGTATCCCATGGCCCTCAGCTACACCGCCGCCGCTGACCTGTGGGACCGGGCGCAACAGAAAGGCGAGACCTTTTAGAAATAATTCTACAACGCTCCGCATGAGAAGATGCAGAAAATCACTGTGGTGTAATGTGGCTTAAACATCAGCACCAGACACCGCTGAAGGTACGTGATCTTTACCTCCGTGTCTCTTCAGGTTTGGTCCTGCACGAGGAACACATCGAGCTCCTGACCCCCGACTTCAAGCAGCTGAAGAAAGACATAGCTGGGAAACAGCTGGAAGAAGGAAGCCTGCATTTCACAGGTACGATCACGTCCCACACACCTTCAGTTCTGTTACCGCGGCAGTGCCCGTGACCTCATTTCCTGTCCCGTGTCCGCCCAGGAGGTCCACTCAAGAGCGGATTCGGGTTCCTGTCATTCAGCGGCATCGCCCGCCTCACCTGGCTGGTGGATCTTTTCGGAGAGCTCAGCGTTAAAGCGGCGTCGATGGTCGAGGAACCGGAGAGGAAGCACACGAAGATGACGGTCCACCTGTTAACCAAGGATCAGAAGTGAGTTTAGGAAACACGTTTTGCGTTTCACACCAAATGGAGTCAATCAGCTTAGACATGTTTGGATCTTTTGGCTTTTGACTCGAGCCGTGATGCTAGCTTATAGCCACCAGTGATGTTGAAATCATCACACAATCACCTTAAACTGTATCGAGTTGTTCGTTATCTCCGAGAAGGAACGTTATTCCAAGGAAGAAATGTTAGCAATGTTAGCTAACAAATAATAATCAAATTCCACGTACGTGTGTGTGTATGTATATATACACAAGCTTTCCTTATACGTCAGCAGTCCAGGAAACAACTAAAGATATAAAAGATAAGACAGGAAACATGTCCTGTCTGTTTTCTATAGAAAAACATCATCTTTTACATGTAGTTAGTAAAGAATAAAACACTGTGTGTCATGCTGTAATAGGAAAATAATCAACGACAGCATGGTCTGGTGAAGCTGATTATTTTTCTATCGCAGCACATCCTGAAATGTTTTATTTCTCTTGCACCACAGCAAATCGCCAACAGTTACAATGTAGTATTAATTAAAGAACGCCACGTTGTACGTTTTATACGTTTATAGTTACATTTAATGTTGTGGAACGTCTGTGAAGCAAGTCAGTTCCTGTTATCACTTATGCGTTATAGCGCTGGACTCTTCTCTTTTTTTTCCTCTCACTTGGAGTTAATTCGATAAAAAGCCTGTCGTCAAAGCGTGCGATGTTACAGAGAATCTGTAAAGTGCGCCGTCCTGAAGAGCTGACGCTGGAGACTCCTTCCGTAAATGTTAAAGAAAGCTTCGCCATAACGACAACTAAAAAAAAAAAAATTTTAAAAGCGCTGTACAAGTCCCTGTGAACGAGCTGTTACTATAGAAACAGTAACATATATGAACATAATAATATAATCAACACCTTCTGACCAATCAGAATTGAGAATTCA